>NW_015176021.1:74603-78064 GCF_001447785.1 Gekko japonicus | reverse complement strand
GGAGCAAGGCCCGGGCGGCTGCAGCCGCACGGCCGGAGGAACAGCAAGGCCCAGTATGCAACATTTTATTGCGGGGCTCCCCTTTTGCCTATCTAATTCCCTTTTGAAGCCGTCCAGTGTCTCTGCTTATTGTCACTCTGTTTTGTCATTTCACAGGAACAACTGGAGGCGTACGACTTCACCAAATTCCACTCTCTGAAACCGAAGCTGATCGAATCTGTGGACAACATGCTGTCCTCTAAAGTTGCTTCCCTAATGAATCTGATCACCCAGGAAGAGCGCAGCATGCCTACGCAGATGGTGCACGGCGGGGCATTCGATGGCACCACAGCAGGACCGTTTGACCACGGCTATGGGGAAGGCGCCAAGGAAGGAGCTGGTGAGGAGGAATGGATTGTTGCCAGAGATAAACCTGCATACGATGAGATTTTTTACACCCTGTCACCCATCAACGGCAGAATCTCTGGGGCCAGTGCAAAGAAGGAAATGCTGACCTCCAAACTGCCGAACAGCGTCCTGGGGAAAATCTGGAAGCTTGCAGACTGTGACTGTGACGGCATGTTGGATGAGGAAGAATTTGCACTGGCAAAACATCTCATCAAGATAAAACTGGAGGGATATGAACTCCCCAGTATCTTACCTCCCCATTTGGTGCCTCCATCGCATAGAAAATCTTTGTAGATGTAGTGATAAAACATGTTGTTAAAATGTTGAAGGGGGTTAGCCATGAAAGCCATGTAAATGTTTTAACACTCCTGATATTACAGTTATTGGCAAGGCTTTTTAGGGCCACTTCAAACTAAAGCAAATACCACTTATTTGTTAGTGGGGAAAATGGAAATCCTCATGTGTAACATTACTCCGGGAGGGAGCAATTTCAGATGCACCTTCCCAGTGTTTGTTCAACAGGTATACACTCAGTAAAATACACATGCATAGTGGTCATGATCAGGGGTCATTTCCTGCAGGAGCGCACAGGAGCAGAGCTCCGGCAGTAAAGAGCCCAGGGGGCAGGCACATGGAAGAAGCCCCGCCCCCTGCTCCCAGCAGCCCTCAGTCAGAGCAAGAAGCAGCCAGGTAAGTTGCAGTGGGTGTTGCCTTCTGACACACTTCCGGTGATGTTGGGGTGTGTGGCATATGCAAATAAGTTATGCTGATGAGTTATGCTAATGAGCTCCTGCACCTCTTTTTCTACGAAATGACCCCTGGTCGTGATAGCTTTACATTCTGTGATACAGAAGTGCTTTCCAACACTTAAAGTAGCCCCAAATGTTCTAAACAAGTTACAATGAGTAGCATAGCACAGGAGGGACCTGTGCCTGCAGTTCTGGAAGGCCTTCAGTGGAAAGCTTTGTCACAAGTGCCTTTTAAATGACCCGTAAACGGGGGTTGGGGGAGAGAGCAAGGAAAGTTGCAGTTGCCATCTTTCACTGTGCTTATAATCAAAATGCCGAAACGGGTTTGGATAGGAGTGATGTCATTTCAGTTATACCAAAACAAAAACCCACAACCCTTTAATAATGCAATGCAAGGACTCCATTCTTTTAAAAAAATTAAACCACTCTCTTCTGGAAGGTATCAGTTTGTACTAAGAGTAGCTGAAATGCCTTCATGATATTCAGAATCCACCAAGTTTTATTAGGGCGTATAAAGATGTATTTTAAGTGTGGGTTTACTATTTGGAGCAGAAGTTAAAAGCACGTTTTGAACTAAAAGTTGTTTTAAAAATACTCTATTTTTTATTAATGTTTTTGAGGGGGGAAAGGGAAAGTTTAATGGAACAGATCATTTGCACAAATCTCAAACTCAGTTCAGGAATTCACTTTGTTATAATTATGATGATAATTAATATAATTATATTAACATTTTGAAAGGGATCAGTTCTAGAGCTACTGAAAAGAATATAGCTTTTGCTTTCCAGGAGACCACCACTAGATCAGATCTAGGGTCCATCTAATCCTTCCACATGGATTTCTCTGGTCCCCTTTAAAAGCCACCAAAGGCTGTCGCCAACATCGTATTTTATGGTGGTGAATTGCATAGGTCGATTTTACATTGTGCGATGAAATACTTTCTTTGGAATACTGTGAAGGACTGGTAGCACCAGCAAAAAGGAATTGGTCTTTCATATGTTGCAGATATTGAAGCTTTCTGTGTACAAAAGCATCCAACTGGTGGTTTTAATCACAAAAAAAGTATTGCTTTACTAGGAAGGTTAACTACATGTGGATATATGTTTTGTCAATAAAGGGAGTGTTGACTAAAACTAGTGGATAGTTTTTTATACTGGTAAAACTGGTTTGCAGTTTATTCTTGTTCTTATGTTCTTAAAAGTATGCTAGCACTCTTGAGGTGTGAAAACGACACCAAATGTAGACACCTTTTTTGAAGATGGAGTCAAAAGGCTGGGACACCCGTGGGAAAGACAAATGCAGATTCAGTCTGTGAGGTAGGTTAAGATGAGAAAGAGAATCAATGCCCAGTCTGTGAGCTGCCCTCAGCCCGCTTGCGGGGAGGGGGGGCTATAAATCTAATAAGAAAGAAAGAAATACACTTAGGGCAAAGTGCAGCCCACGCTGGCTCTTCGGCTTTGAAACGGAGATGAGCACCGCAACCCTAGAGTCGGATTCGACTGGCTTTCGAGCAAGGGAACCTTTACCTTTTTAACATATTGGGGGGGGGAAATACGCATTGATGGGGTCTGAACTGGCAGAGACTGATCAAGAGAGAGATCTTGGAGTTGTAGTAGATAACTCACTGAAAATGTTGAGACAGTGTGTGACTGCAATAAAGAAGGCCAATGCTATGCTGGGGATTATTAGGAAGGGTATTGTAAACAGATCAGCCAATATCATAATGCCCCTATATAAATCAATGGTGAGACCTCATTTGGAATACTGTGTGCAGTTCTGGTCACCACACCTTAAAAAGGATATTATAGCTTTGGAAAAAGTGCAGAAAAGGGCAACTCGAATGATAAAAGGGTTGGAACACTTTCCCTATGAGGAAAGGTTAAGGTGCTTAGGGCTCTTTAGCTTGGAGAAAGGACGACTGAGGGGTGACATGATTGAGGTTTATAAGATTATGCATGGGATAGAGCAGGTAGAGAAAGAGGTACTTTTCTCCCTTTCTCACAATACAAGAACTCGTGGGCACTCCATGAAACTGCTGAGCAGTCGGGTTAGAACGGATAAGAGGAAGTCCT
Organism: Gekko japonicus; assembly: GCF_001447785.1. NCBI lineage: Eukaryota > Metazoa > Chordata > Lepidosauria > Squamata > Gekkonidae > Gekko > Gekko japonicus. Next base: position 74,859 of record NW_015176021.1, on the reverse strand, counting down.
TCTTCACCCAAAGAGTGATTAACACATGGAATTCCCTGCCACAAGAAGTGGTGGCGGCTACAAGCATGGACGGCTTCAAAAGGGAATTTAAATAGGCATATGGAGCAGAGGTCCATCAGTGGATATTAGCCACAAGGTATAGATAGGGGCTCTGGGGCAAGTGATGCTCTGTCTTCTTGGTGCTTGGGGGGGGGGTCAACAGTGGGAGGGCTTTTAATGTCCTGGCCCCACTGGTGGACCTCCTGATGGCACCGGT
>NW_015176021.1:74266-74462 GCF_001447785.1 Gekko japonicus | reverse complement strand
AAGATGGAGTCAAAAGGCTGGGACACCCGTGGGAAAGACAAATGCAGATTCAGTCTGTGAGGTAGGTTAAGATGAGAAAGAGAATCAATGCCCAGTCTGTGAGCTGCCCTCAGCCCGCTTGCGGGGAGGGGGGGCTATCTCTCCCTTATTATAAAAGAGTTTTGGGTGCCAGAATTCTAAAATTGGCCCCTTTAGT
>NW_015176021.1:74032-74143 GCF_001447785.1 Gekko japonicus | reverse complement strand
CATTTACATATGGAAGCTGATTGGACTACACTCCATTCCACACCTCAAAATCACCCCCCCCCCGCAAGGCAGTTGGAATTTTCAGTTGGGAGAAAAGAATGATGTCAGCTG
>NW_015176021.1:58688-72391 GCF_001447785.1 Gekko japonicus | reverse complement strand
GCCGATGCCTCCGTCGCCTGGCTGGAGTGGCCGCGGGGGAGTCTGGAGTCGGGCGGCCGCTGGTGGGAGCCGCGGGTGCCCGGGCCGAGATTGGGGGGGCAAGGCGGGCGACAGAAGGCCGATGCCTCCGTCGCCCGGCCCTCTACAGAATCCACCCCCCAAACCTCCAGGTATTTCCCTCCTTAGAGCTGGCAACCCTACATTCCCCTCAGTGCCTGTTGGTAGGCAACTAAGCTTGGTCCTGTCACCTACTTTGGCCTTTGGGAGAAAACACATTGGGGCCAATCCTGATAGGGTTGCCAACTCCAGATGGGAAATTCCTGGAGATTTGAGGGATGGAGCCTGAAGAGGGTGAGGTTTGAGGAGGGGTGGGACCTCAGACAGGTACACTGCCATAGACTCCACCCTCCAAACCAGTCAGTCTCACATAGGGAACCATTGTTGCCAATCTCCAGGTGAGGGCTGGAGAGCACTCAGTATTACAACTGCTCTGCAGAAGGGAGGGCAGAAGTCAGCTGAAGTCAAAGGGGCAGATAATGGTAGGTTGGTGGCTAGCTGGGAAGGAGATGGGGTTGCCAACTACATGCTGACAAATTCCTGGGGATTTGAGGGGTGGAGCCTGGAGAGGGTGGGGTTTGCAGAGGGGTGGGACCTCAGACAGGTAGAATGCCATAGACTCCACCCTCCAAACCAGCCATTTTGTCCTGGGTAACAATTGCTGCCAATCTCCAGGTGAGGGCTACAGATTACTCACAATTACAACTGCTCTTCAGGTAGCAGAGATCAGTTCCTCTGGAGAAAACAGTGGACTCTGTCATTATACCCTGCTGAGGTCACCACAGCAAATTGACACTGTTTGCCCAAAGCCAGAGCACTGCCCCAGAGCCTCTTTCTAGATCCCGTTGTATTGCTTTCACAACGGGCTTTACTGCTAGTAAATCTAATAAGAAAGAAAGAAATACACTTAGGGCAAAGTTCAGCCCACGGCAGAACAGGGATTGGTTCTCCTCGCCATGACACACACACCAGAGAGGGGTGGAACCACCAGCCCCATCACCACCACTGGGGGGGGGGGGCTTGCCTGTACCTGGACGGCTCCCTGCAAACAGGAAAACGGGCAGAGCGAGGAAACGGAGCTCTGATGCAAAAGAAAATCCGAAAGGAGACTCCACCGCGCACTTTCACACCAAGCGCCGATGCAAAAGAATATCTGAGACTTTTTGAAATAGTAGAAATGGATAAGCGGAATACGTTCTTAGCGGGAAAAGCAGACAATAACTTTAACCAAAAAATGGCAAAAAGTCAATCAATGGGTTGAAGAAAATGTTTCGTCTAACCCTAACATGTTGGGAAATAAGATACACTTGGATTTTAAGTGTTCGTTGTTTTTATTATATTTTAGATGTTTATGTATGGCAGGGCTGGTGACCTTGCCCTTGTGAGCCACCCTGAGCCCATTGGGGAGGGCGGGATACAAATGTGAAAAATAAATAAATAAATAGAATAAAAATGTTATGTCCTTATGGAAAATTGAAAATAAAATTATACACACACACACACACATATATACACATACATATGTATATGTATGTATATATATATATGTATATATATACATATATATACATACACACATATATATACATATACACACACACATATACACATACATACACACACACACACACAAATACACACACACATATATACACATACATATATATATGTATATGTATATGTGTATATATATATGTATATATATACATATATATACATACACACATATATATACATATACACACACACATATACACATACATACACACACACACACACAAATACACACACACATATATACACATACATATATATATGTATATGTATATGTGTATATATATATGTATATATATACATACACACACACATATATAAATACACACACACACACACACATATATATATATACACACACACACACATATACATACATATATATATAAAGAAAACCCGAAAGGAGACTCCACCACCGCCTAGAACTTCACACCATACCACGCCTCGGCCGAAGTAGACCACACGAGTATCTGCCTGCCTGCCTGCCACTGGGCACGGGAGCTCCGCGGGCGCTTCTCGCCAGCCGCCGGTCTCTGCTCCAGGGCGCCAGGGGGCGCTGTCCCCCGCCGCGGAGGAAGGGGCCGCCGTCGGAGGCTCCGCGGTCAAAGTGCACGGGCGGGTCGTCGCGCTCGCTTGCTTGCTCGCTTGCAGTCGCTGCCCGGCGGGCGCCGCCTGGGTAGGGCTGGCCGAGCCGGGACCGGGATGGGGCTCTGCTTGCCTTGCCTGGGGGGAGCGGCTGACGACGTCGTGGAGACGCCGGACCCGGTGAGCCCGAGCTGACCCCCACCCCACCCCACCCAGCCCCCCGTGGTTGACAGCAGGGTTAGCATTTTGCTCCGGTTGGTTTGGATGTTCCCTCCAGTGTTCCCTCTAAGCTGAGTGAGTGTGAGCCTAGCTCGCAGTTTCAAACCAGAGAACCGGACCTCTAATGGCCCTCCAAGGCGCTTACATCACTGCATAGTGCAAAAGGCTGTAAGAAGGCAAAGATACGTTTGTTCAATTCGGCGACGAAACAACATCTTGAAGTGATTCCCAGCTCCCAAATGCTAGGCAGAAGGGAATGCTTTTCACTGATTGGGGGGGTGGGGTGGGGTGAGGGAGATATTTAAAACTGTACACCATTTTACAAATGAAAAATTGGGGCATGTTTGTATCAGCTTTCCTTACTAAGGATCACCCCTAAACACACAACATTGTATGTTTAGCCTCCTGCTCACACATTTTTGTCTTAGCTCAGGAAGGAGGGCTCCAGAGCAAACTCACTGATGCAGCAGCCAAATCGCCTGCTCACAACTTTAATGCCAGGAGCTCACAAAGTAGGATTTTTGCTCACAGGACTCCACAGCTGTGAGGGAACGTTAAGCTGAGCGAGTGTGAGCTAGCTCACGGTTTTTGAGCCTCCAGCTCACCCATTTTTGTCTCCGCTCGGGAAGGAGGGTTCCAGAGCAAACCAATGTATGCAGCAGCCAAATCACCTGCTCGCAACTTTAATGCCAGTCGCTCACAAAGTAGAATTTTTGCTCACAGGACTCCACAGCTGTGAGGGAACGTTAAGCTGAGCGAGTGTGAGCTAGCTCACGGTTTTTGAGCCTCCAGCTCACCCATTTTTGTCTCCGCTCGGGAAGGAGGGTTCCAGAGCAAACCAATGTATGCAGCAGCCAAATCACCTGCTCGCAACTTTAATGCCAGTCGCTCACAAAGTAGAATTTTTGCTCACAAGCTATGTTCCCTTTAAGCTGTGGCGTCTTGTGAGCAAAAATTCTATTTTGCGAGCCCCTGGCATTAAAGTGACTTGGCTGCTGCATCAATTAGTTTGCTCTGGATCTTTGACTGGGAACATATTTCTAAAGCCAAATACCAGTTAATGATCTATGGTTAATCACAATTTTATGGTGTTATTTTACACAGTACTTTCATTGTTATGCATTATTGAACTGTATAATACACGCTATTGTTTGGAACCTTGCTAACGTTTATGATTTTTGTTGATGTTAACATGTTGTAAATATTTTCAATAAACGGAATTTTTTTGGGGAAAAAAATTAGTTTGCTCTGGAGCCCTCCTTCCTGAGCGGGGACAAAAATGTGTGAACCCGAGGCTAGAAAACTGTGAGCTAGCTCACACTAACTCAGCTTAGAGGGAACACTGCTCACAAGACTCCATAGCTTAGAGGGGACATTGATTTTTGGCTCGTTTTCCTTTTTGAATTCAATAAGTCGACCTACTTGCCCTGGTTTCTCAGGCTGGCTTTCAGGTTAGGTTTCCCTTTTCTGAACTTCTTGTTGCCTGAGATGTCAAAATGTACAACACAGCATATACATTTTAAGTGGTTAAAGAGGCTCCGGGGAGCCCATCCGTGCTTAACAGCCTGACTTGGTGTCCTTTTACTTGGAAATTAATCCCATGGTGTTTATTGGGACCAGTGTTCCCTCTAAGGTGAGTGAGTGTGAGCTAGCTCAAAGTTTTTTTAGCCTCCGGCTCACACATTTTTGTCTGGGCTCAGGAAGGAGGGCACCAGAGCAAACTAATTTATGTAGGAGCCAAACCACTCGCTCACAACTCTAACGCCAGTAGCTCCCAAAGGAGAACTTTTGCTCACAAGACTCCACAGCTTAGAGGAAACATTGATTGGGACTCACTTCCAGGTAAAAAGAAGAAGAAGAAGAGACTGGATTTGTACCCCGCCCTTCACTACCCAAAGGTGTCTCAGAGCGGCTTACAAACTCCTTTTCCTTCCCCTCCCCACAACAGACACCCCTGTGAGGTAAAAGAAGAAGAAGAAGAGATTGGATTTCTACCCCGCCCTTCACTACCCAAAGGAGTCTCAGAGCGGCTGACAAACTCCTTTCCCTTCCCCTCCCCACAACAGACACCCTGTGAGGTAGGTGGGATTGAGAGAGCTCTGACAGAAACTGCTCTTTCAAGAACAGCTCTTGTCAGAACTAGGGCTTGCCCAAGGTCATCCAGCCAGGTGCAAGTGGAGGAGTGGGGAATCAAACCCAGTTCTCCCAGATTAGAGTCCGCGCACTCAACCACGACACCATACTGGTCCTATGGCTGTGTTCTTGTCTGGCTTTGTTTGGGCTCCGTAAGAATGAGAAAATAAGTGTGTTGTAAGGTCAAAGACTTCACATACTCCCCGGTTGCCAGGCATGTGTATGAAAAGAGTTGGGTGGTTTTTGCCAGAAGAAGAGTCTAGGATTCATAAGCCCTCATGGCAGACGACTACCTGCTTTAGAAATGGCAGGGTTTTTACTAAGGATTAGAGAGCTGCCGGATAGATGCATAGTTTTCTAGCATGTAACATAAGAACATAAGAGAAGCCAATGTCGAATCAGGTCAATGGCCCATCCAGTCCAACACTCTGTCACACAGTGGCCAAAAAGACCAGGTAAACAAGTATAAAGCCAACAGTCGTGATAGTCTGATCCACAATCAAACAGTCATAAGACTTATAAAGAATGCTGTTTATGTATTGCAATCTAAAGCACTACCACATGATCCTTGAACCAAGGTACATAATCAACGTCGTCTCCAGATTACATAACAACGTTTCAAAAACATGGATCTTCTTCAGGAGATATTATAGTGGTGCCAAAGCTCTCAGTTTCATAAATGTTAGACAACAAGTCTTAAGGATATTAAATTCAGATAGGACGCTGATCTCAATTAACATTCAGGCTCAAAATATGCTGCTATGTTTCTATTGGATCCCGGGCGTCTCTCTCAGACCAGGTGCCATCAGGAGGTCCAGCAGTGGAGCCAGGACAAAGAGCCCCCCCTGTGTTCCCCCCCCCCCCCAAGCACCAAAAATACAGAGCATCACCTGCCCCAGTTGTTATTAAAGGAAAGTACTGGATAATTTATTTTATTTATTTATTTTATTTCATTTATACCCCGCCCTCCCCGCATTGCGGGCTCATATAAAAAGCGAAAGGGAGACTGTCATTGCTTTTAAGCTATATATGGTTTTCTGGCACCATTCTTTGGTATGACTGCATGTGTCTATGAGAGAGCTGCATTAATGATTGAACATTTAAAACCAGCATATTGTTTAGATCATATGCATTAAGAATACGCCTTGAGAAATGATGGAGAAAAATACCTTTACTGCCATTTGTACTGACCTGCTTCTTGGATTTTAGTCTCAGGACTTGCAGTGCAATCCCATGCACAGCTGCTCCAGTCTAAGTTGTTGTTGTTGTTCAGTCGCACAGTTGAGTCCGACTCTTTGTGACCCCATGGACCACATCACGCCAGGCCCTCCTGTCTTCCGCCATCCCCGGAGTCTGCTCAATTTCGTGTTCGTTGTATCGATGACACTCTCCCCAGATGTAGTTACCCTTTCCCAATTTTCCGCTGTGGTTTGTAGTCTATTAAAAATGCAATAAAAAAATCCCGTCCAGGGGGGCCTAAAAAAGAAAAGAGAACATTGTCTAACCATCTCGTCCTTTGTCGTCCCCATCTTCTTTGACCTTCAGTCTTTCCCAGCATCAGGGTCTTCTCCAGTGAGTGCTCCCTTCTCATTGGGTGGCCAAAGTATTTGAGCTTCAGCTTCAGTATCTGGCCTTCCAGCGAACAGTCAGGGTTGATTTCTTTTAGGATTGACTGATTTGATCTTCTTGCAGTCCAAGGGACTCTCAAGAGTCTTCTCCAGCACCATGGTTCAAAAGAATCTATTCTTCGGCGCTCGGCCTTCCTTCTAGTCCAACTCTCGCAGCCATACATGACTACTGGGAATCCCATTGCTTTGACCATGCGGACTTTTGTTGGCAGGGTGAGGTCTCTACTTTTTATCATGCTGTTTAGGTTCGCCATCACTTTCCTCCCAAGGAGAAGGCGTCTTTTAATTTCATGGCTGCTGTCACAGTCTGCGGTGATCTGGGATCCCAGGAATGTAAAGTCTGTCACTACTTCCACGACTTCCCCTTCTATTTGCCAAGGAGTGATGGGGCCGGATGCCATGATCTTAGTTTTTTTGATGTTGAGCTTCAAGCCCACTTTTGCGCTCTCCTCTTTTACCCTGAGCAAGAGGCTCTTGAGGTCCTCTTCACTTTCTGCCATTAGAGTGGTATCGTCTGCATATCTGAGGCTGTTGATGTTTTTTCTGGCAATCTTAATTCTGGTTTGTAATTCATCCAGACTGGCATTTCGCATGATGTACTCTGCATATAAATTAAATAAGCAGGGTGACAATCTACATCCTTGCTGTTCTCCTTGTCCTATTCTAAACCAATCAGTTGTTCCATTTCCAGTTCTAACTGTCGCTTCGTGACCCTTATACAGGTTTCTCAGGAGACCTGTGAGGTGGTCTGGTACTCCCTTCTCTTTAAGGACTTGCCACAGTTTGTTGTGATCCACACAGTCAAAGGCTTTAGCGTAGTCAATGAAGCAGAAGTAGATGTTTTTCTGGTACTCTCTTGCTTTCTCCATAATCCAGCAAATGTTGGCAATCTGATCTCTCGTTCCCCTACCTCTTCGAAACCCAGCCTGTACTTCTGGCAGTTCTCTATCCACGTACTGTTGAAGCCTAGCTTGTAGGATCTTGAGCATGACCTTGCTAGCGTGTGAAATGAGTGCGATTGTGCGACAGCTTGAACATTCTTTGGCATTTGCGGGGAGGGCAGGGTAAAAATCCCAATAAATAAAAATAAAAATAAAAATTGCCCTTCTTTGGGATTGGAATGTATACTGACCTTTCCCCAATCCTGTGGCCACTGTTGCGTTTTCCAAATTTGCTGGCATATCGAGTGCACCACTTTAACAGCATCACCTTTTAGGACTTTGAATAGCTCCGCTCCAGTCTAAGACCACTTATTAACTCGTTAATCTCACTTCGCATTAATAATACTACGTGTTCCCAGAGGCGGAGTAACCATTAAGCAGACTAAGCACATGCTTTGGGCACCAGGGCCAAAGGGGGCATCACAAAGTTGGGCACACACACCTGCAGCCTCTCCCGTGCTCTGAAGCCCTGACTGCTATGTCACATTGGCTGTGGTTAAGTGCGCGGACTCTAATCTGGGAGAACCGGGTTTGATTCCCCACTCCTCCACTTGCACCTGGCTGGATGACCTTGGGCAAGCCGTAGTTCTGATAAGAGCTGTCCTTGAAAAAAGAGCAGTTTCTGTCAGAGCTCTCTCAGCCCCACCTACCTCACAGGCAGTGTTCCCTCTAAGCTGAGTTAGTGTGAGCTAGCTCACAGTTTTTTACCCTCCAACTCACACATATTTGCCTTAGCTCAGGAAGGATGGCTCCAGAGCAAACTAATTTATGCAGTAGCCAAATCACCTGCTCACAACTTTATTGTCCAGTAGCTCACAAAGTCGAATTTTTGCTCACAAGACTCCACAGTTTAGAGGGAACATTGCCCAGGGTGTCTGTTGTGGGGAGGGGAAGGGAAAAGAGTTTGTAAGCCGCTCTGAGACCCCTTTGGGTAGTGAAGGGCGGGGTATAAATCCAGTCTCTTCTTCTTCTTCTTTTACCTCACAGGGTGTCTGTTGTGGGGAGGGGAAGGGAAAGGAGTTTGTGAGCCGCTCTGAGACTCCTTTGGGTAGTGAAGGGCGGGGTATAAATCCAATCTCCTCCTCCTCCTCCTCCTCCTCCTCCTCTTCTTCTTCTTCTTCCTCTTCCTCCTCCTTCTTCTTCCATATGAATACATTTTTGTATTGCTGCAACCTGCATTGTATATCTGGCCAGACAGGTCAACCACTAAAATGGACTGGGTCAGTGTGGAAAGGAGGGAGGGGGGCACCAAGACTGGTCAGTGTTTAGGGCACCAGTGAGCCTTAATCCGCCCACATGTTTCTTTGTGGTCTTTTAAAATATTGTCTCTTGATACAGCAGCTTGCAGTAATCCCTGCCGCATTTGATTTGCCTTTAAGATGTCCCCAAACCTCTTGTCCTGTTGGGGCAAACAATTACGCTTAATACAGTACTTACGTTTATTACCGGGGGGGGGGGAGTGCTGAAATATTTATTTATTGTTTGTTTGTTTGCTTGTATTTATACCCCGCCTTGCCTGACAAGCAGGCTCAAGGCGGCTAACAAGATTAAATAACATAAAGAAAAATTAAGACAATTAATAAATACAACATCAGTTAAAACAAGTAAACAACAACAATTACAGAGCCAACTGTGGCGGTAATCCAGTCAAATCCTGACATAGGGGTAGTAACCAGCGGGGACTCTAGCCAGGAGATGGTCTAAGTTCAGCCAGAAGATGTTCCAGGGCACAGCCCTCAGTGGCGGCCCCTAATCGAACGCCTGGCGGAAGAGCTCTGTTTTACAGGCCCTGCAGAACTGTGAGAGGTCCCACGGGGCCCTGATGTTCTCTGGGAGCTTGTTCCACCAGTGTGGGGCCACCACCGAGAAAGCCCTGGTTCTGCTAGTATTCAGCCTGGCTTCTTTCGGACCAGGGAGGGTGAACTGGTGTTGCGACCCTGACCGTATGGGGAGAGGCGGTGGACCAGTGAGAAGTCTTCTGTTTTCCACAGGGGTGGGGAGCGGTATGAATTAACTGGGCCTCTATGTATTACCAAGAGTTGTTTTGTGGAAGGTCTAGTTCAGTGATGGCGAACCTTTTAGAGACCGAGTGCCCAAACTGCGACCCAAAACCCACTTATTTATCGCAAAGTGCCAACACGGCAATTTAACCTGAAAACTGAGGTTTTACTTTAGAAAAAACAACTCATACATTAACTTAAGATGTTCCAAACACAGTAAGGAAAGCAATCCCAAATGCTTTCATTGACTTAAAATTATTTGGCAGAGAATTTGACACTTTAATGATGGTCTGGGCCTGGCTGGGGCGATGGCACGCGTGCCCACAGAGAGGGCTCTGAGTGCCACCACTGGCACCCGTGCCATAGGTTCGCCACCACTGGTCTAGTTCATGACGGTTGCTATCTGCGGATTAGAAAGGAAGGACCCACGCTTCACCTCTGTCACCCACACTCACCCTGGTAGAATATATGGACTGGGGTTGATGCAGCTTCTCCTGATTAGTATTCTGAAACTTGTATGTGCTTAAAAATATTCCTCTAATTCCTGTTTTAAAGATGGGAGCAGAGTGTACCTTAAACAAACTCCTAGTGAATGTAAGGAGCTGCGGTGGCTCAAGTGGTTAAGACGCTGAACTGCAGGCTGTGGAAGGTCGGTACTTTAGCAGTTCGAGACCCGAGTGTGCCGCATGACGGAGTGAGCTCCCGTCTCTAGTTCCAGCACCTGCCAACCTAGCAGTTCGAAAGCAAGACATTGCAAGTAGATAAATAGGTCCCACTTCAGTGGGAAGGCAACAGCGTTCCGTGTGCCTTGGTGTATAGTCATGCCGGCCACATGACCACGGAAACGTCTTCGGACAGCGCTGGCTCTTCGGCTTTGAAACGGAGATGAGCACCGCAACCCTAGAGTCGGACTCGACTGGCTTTCGAGCAAGGGAACCTTTACTTTTACCTTAGTGAATGTATAAATGGAGCTTGAATCCGGGAGTTGGCTGCCTGATTCAGAAGGGAAGTCTGCCTCTCCTTGGCATAGTTTCTCTCTTCATGAATGTTTAAAAAATATAATCCGATTGCTCCCAGAAACTATAATTGGGGTGTTCACCTCTGTGTTCTATTTGGATAGTGGATGGTGCTGTAGGTTAGTGGTCCAATCCAAAACCCCTTAATCAGGCTAATTTGTTTTCCTGATAGAGTCAGCACCCATACCTTGCACATACATTTGTATCTGAAGGGCTGTCATGTAGAAGATGGAGCAGATCTATTCTCTCTTGCTCCAGATTGCAAGACTAGATTTAATGGGCGGGAATTACAAGGGAGTCGTTAACGGCTAAATATCAGGAAAAGCTTCCTAACTGTAAGAGTGGTTGAGCAGTGGGACAGTCTGCCTCGGGAGGTGGTGGAGGCTCCTTCGCTGGACATTTTCAAGCGGAGGCTGGACGACCATCTTTCGGGTATGTTGCAGGGCTATCTTTCAGCTATGCTCCTGCAGAGTGCAGGGGGTTGGACTAGATGACCTGCAAGGTCCCTTCCAACTCTAGCATTTTATGATTCTATATGCTTGTAACATGAGTACCGCTTTTCAGGAAAAAATAAGGAATGGGAATTTTTTAAAAAGAAAGACATAAGCTCCTTTTGATATCTCTGCTTGCATGGGTACTGCCACAATAGCAGTAAACTAGGTATTGGTACAGGAGTGAAATATGTGCCCTTGTCTTCAGAGACTTATTCCTATAGACAGTTCTTACGCAGTAGGATTTGCTGGGATTATATTATATCTTGTTGGTGTTCTGGTGACAGCAGCGTCTCCTCTGCAGTATATTGAGGTTCAGGGTCTGGTCCTGGTTTTACATTATGTGCAAGAAAAGAGTGAAACAAAATGATGATGGTACCTATAGACAGGGGTCATTCCCTGCAGCAGCGCACAGGAGCGGAACTCCGGCTGTAAAGAGCCCAGGGGGCAAGCACATGCAACAAGCTCTCCCCCTGCTCCCAGCAGCCCCAGGCGAGGGCTTGATCAGGGGGGTGGGAGAGCCTCCCTCCCTCCCCATCCGTTTTCCCTCTTTCTTTCTTTCCCCCCTCTTTCTTTCCCTTTCCATCTGTCCTTTTTTCCTTCCTTCTTTCTTTCTCTCCTTCTCTTCTCTCCCTCCTTCTTTCCTCCTCTCTCTCTCTTTCTGTCCTTTTTTCCTTCTCTCTTTTTCCTCCTTCTTCCCTTCCTTCCTTCTCTCCTTCTTTCCCTTTCCCTCCTTCTTTCCTTCTCTTTCTTTTCCTTCCTTCCTTCCTTCCTTCCTTCCTTCCTTCCTTCCTTCCTTCCTTCCTTCCTTCCTTCCTTCCTTCCTTCCTTCCTTCCTTCCTTCCTTCCTTTCTTTGTTTCTCTTCTCTCCCTCCTTCTTTCCTCCTCTCTCTCTCTTTCTGTCCTTTTTTCCTTCTCTCTTTTTCCTCCTTATTCCCTTCCTTCCTTCTCTCCTTCTTTCCCTTTCCCTCCTTCTTTCCTTCTCTTTCTTTCCCTTTCTTTCTGTCCTTCCTTCCTTTTATTCTTTCTCTCCTTCTCTCCTCCTCTCTCTCTTTCTGTCCTTTTTTCCTTCTCTCTTTCTTTTCCTCCTTATTCCCTTTTCTCCTTCCTTCCTTCCTTCCTTCTTTCCTTCCTTCCTTCCTTCCTTCCTTCTCTCCTTCCTTCCCTTTCCCTCCTTATTTCCTTCTCTCCCTCGTTCAGTGGCATATGCAAATAAGTTATGCGAATGAGTTATGCTAATAAGGTCCTGCACCTCTTTTTCTACGAAATGACCCCTGCCTATAGATGTAACTGGAATAGTTGCATCCTCCTCCCTATGAATTTGTCTTGATTCTGGTGCTTTTAAAAAGCCTCTTGAAAAGATCATTTCCATTGAAACGCGGCAGTTCTGCCATTTTGGTCACTTAGCCCTTAATTTTCAGGGTATGCTGCTGCTGTGTTAATAAGATTTTTTTTGTACTGATTTAAAAAAAGAAGAAGACGAAGAAGAAGATAATCAGGCTAATCAGGGTTTGGATAAAAATAAATTTCTCCATAGTGATTAAAAATGTTGCTGTGTTTCTGGTAAGAAAATGAAGAGAAGAAATCAAATTTCAGTGGAGATTAGGTAAAGGAAAAATTGTGTTACTGATTCATGTAACATGGCATTAGATTACTTTTTGTTCGTAGTAGGGAAAGCCAGTGTGGTGTAGTGGTTAAGAGTCCTGGACTGTGATCTGGAGAACTGGGTTTGATTCTCCACTCCTCCACATGAAGCCAGGTGGGTGACCTTGGGCCAGTCACAATTCTCTCAAAACTCTGTCAGCCCCTACCTCACAGGGTGTCTGTTGTGGGGAGAGGAAGGGAAGGAGATTGTAAGCCGCCCTGAGACTCCTTCGGGTAGTGAAGGGCGGGGTATAAATCCAATCTTCTTCTTCTTCTTCTTCTTAACATTAAAGGACCAGACTGAGTGTACAGAATGCTTATTTGTAGACATGCTCTAATTTATTATATTTGACAAGAACATTCAGTGAGAGGGTAACTGTGACTTCTGTAAGCTGAGCTAAGTGCCTAATGTTTTCTGAGCATGTTTGCTCCACATATTTGAATGACTCCGAGATAATGTAAGTGTTGACCTTGACTTGCAGACCCATATAGTAATATGTTTTGATCAGCCTTTGCATATCCAGTCTTTATAACTCTTGCAGCACTATGCCAAGCCTTTAATACGTGTAGTTCACTGAGTCTGTGTAGTGTAGTGATTAGAGCAGTGGTGGCAAACCTATGGCACGCGTTCCAGAGGCGGCACCCAGAGCCCTCTCTGTGGGCACGCGTGCCATCGCCCCGGCCAGGCCCAGACCGTCATTAAAGTGTGGAATTCTCTGCCAAAGTCAATGAAAGCATTTGGGATGGCTTCCCTTACTTTGTTTGGATCATCTTAAGTTAATGTATGAGTTGGTTCTTTTGTAAAGTAAAACCTCAGTATTCAGGTTAAATTGCCGTGTGGGCACTTTGTGATAAATAAGTGGGTTTTGGGTTGCAGTTTGGGCACTCGGTCTCTAAAAGGTTCGCCATCACCGGATTAGAGTGTCGCACTAGGATCAGTGAAGAAGAAGAAGAAGAAGAAGAGAAGAAGAGATGGGATTTATACCCCGCCCTTCACTTGGAGTCTCAGAGCGGCTTACAAACTCCTTTCCCTTCCCCTCCCCACAACAGACACCCTGTGAGGTGGGTGGGGCTGAGAGAACTCTGACACAAACTGCTCTTTTTCAAGGACAGCTGTGCCAGAGCTTGTGACTGACCCAAGGTCACATCAGCAGGTGCAAGTGGAGGAGTGGGGAATCAAACCCGGTTCTCCCAGATTAGAGTCCGCACACTTAACCACTACACCAAACTGACTCTCTAGTGAGACCCAGGTTCAAATCTCCCCTCTGCCATGAAGCGTGTTGGGTGACTTTCAGGGGTCGTTTCGTAGAAAAAGAGCTAGGGAGACTCATTAGCATAACTCATTACCATATGCCACACCCCCTGACATCACCGGAAGTGTGTCATAAGGCCACACCCCCTGACATCACCGGAAGTGTGTCATAAGGCCACACCC
>NW_015176021.1:40857-58353 GCF_001447785.1 Gekko japonicus | reverse complement strand
GAATCGACCTATGGTGACTTTGGAGTCCCAGACTCGTCAGTCTTTTCTCACAGGGAAGGTGCACCCCAACTGCCCAATCATCTTGGTTGCCCCTCTTCTGTACTTTTTTCCAGCTCTGTGACGTCTTTTTTTGAGATATGGGGACCACAACGGTTCACAGTCTTCCAGATGAGGCCGCACCGTAGATCACAGGGACAGTAGGATATTGGCCATTTGATTTTCAGTCCCTTTCCTGAAGATCCCTAACAATAAAGTTTGCCTTTTTCACCACTGCAGCACACCAAGTTGACATTTTCTTCGAGTTGTCTACTATAACCCCCAAGACTGTTCTCCCTCTCAGTTTCAGCAAGTTCAGACCCTGTTAGCCTATACTTGAAACTGGGTTGTTTTGTGTTTTGTTTTTGGGTCCCAGTGTGCATCACCTTGCACTTACCAACACTGAACTTCATTTGGCACATGGTTGCCCACTCACCCAATTTGTGGAGGTCTTTGTGGAGGTCTTCATAGTCATCCTATTCACCATCCTGAATAATTTGTGTGATCTGCAAATTTGGGCACGACACTGCTCACTCCTAGTTCCAGATCATGTATGAACAAATTAAATCGTACCAGCCCCAATATCGGTCATTATGGGTCCTCACCGCTTACTTCCCTCTGTTGTGAGAACGGTCCATTTATTCCTGTCGTTTAACTAATTTTTAATCCATAAGAGAACCCGTCCTTTTATCCCATGTCTGCTAAATTTACTCAGGAATCTTTGGTGATGTACCTTGTCAAAAGCCTTTTGAAATATAATGTCTACCGGGTCACCACTGTGTACATGTTTGTTCACTTTCTCAAAGAAATCCAGAAGTTTAGAGAGGCAGGACTTCCCTTTGCAGAAGCCATGCTGATTTTCCTTCAGCAGGCTTTGTTCCTCCGTGTGCCTGATAATTCTGTCTTGGATTACAGTTTCTACTAATTTGCCTGGAGCAGACGTTAAACTGAGTGGCCTGTAATTTCCTGGTTCCCCTCTGGACCCCTTCTTATAAATTACTATAATACTTGCTACCAGGGGTCATTTCGTAGAAAAAGAGGTGCAGGAGCTCATTAGCATAACTTATTTGCATATGCCACACCCCCTGACATCACCGGAAGTGTGTCAGAAGGCAACACCCACCGCTTAGGCTCCACTGGACTGTTTTGGATGCTATTGGGGGGGGGGGGACATGCAGATCTGTCCTTGCAGAGGAGGGAGAGCTTGTACCTGAATAAAACCTGGTCTTAAAGGTGCCACTGGACTGTTTTGGACCGGGGGGAGCTCTGCAACTTAACTGGCTGCTTCTTGCTCTGACTGAGGGCTGCTGGGAGCAGGGGGCGGGGCTTGTTGCATGTGCCCGCCCCCTGGGCTCTTTCCTGCCGGAGCTCCGCTCCTGTGCGCTCCTGCAGGAAATTACCCCTGCTTGCTACTCTCCAGTTTTCTGGTACAGCAGCTAAATTTAGTGATAGGTTACATATATGGGTTTAGTAGACGTGATCAAATAGTAGGCAATTAACAATATTTGACTGACTGGTCCGTGTGCCCAACCTTATTTTTTTTCTTCAACGAAACGATCTGAAATAAATGTTCTTATTGTTCTCTTCCATATTTGATACAGGAAATGAAGAGGAGACAACTTGCCGAAGCTGCAGAAAAAAGGCAAATGGAGGTAATGAAATCACACATTTGGCACAGAGAGATGCCAGCTACTCAGATACACCGTCTTGCATAATGAATGTGGTGCATCTTTGCTGGAAGTCAGGTCACTTAAGAACATGGGAAAGTGGGTACCATTATGGCATTACAGTTGACTTCGGCATTCTAGCCAATGTTTATGGAGTTTGGCACCAAAGTTGCATGAATGAGCACAAGTTTCTGAATCTACTTCTGGGTGGGGGGAGCAGCCCCAAAGTAGAAGTAAAAAGGTAAAGGTTCCCTTGCTCGAAAGCCAGTCGAATCTGACTCTAGGGCTGCGGTGCTCATCTCCATTTCAAAGCCGAAGAGCCAGCGCTGTCCGAAGACATTTCCGTGGTCATGTGGCCGGCATGACTAAACACCAAGGCGCACGGAACGCTGTTACCTTCCCACCGAAGTGGTACCTATTTATATACTTGCAATGTCTTGCTTTCGAACTGCTAGGTTGGCAGGAGCTGGAACTAGAGACGGGAGCTCACTCCATCATGCGGCACACTCGGGTCTTGAACTGCCGAACTACCGACCTTCCACAGCCTGCAATTCAACCTCTTAACCACTTGAGCCACCGCAGCTCAAAAAAAAAAAAGTAGAAGTAGCGGTTGTAAAAAAAGTGCTTTTAATGGTTGTAAATGGGTTTTTTGCTGCACATTCAGCTGATAGAGTTGCACCATACCCTTCTGCTGAGGACCAAACCTGTGCTCCACCTTCCTGCCATGGCTGGTGGTGGTATTCCCAGTGGCTCTTTGTAGTGTTGACCAGGGGTCATTTCGTAGAAAAAGAGGTGCAGGAGCTCATTAGCATAACTTATTTGCATATGCCACACCCCCTGACATCACCGGAAGTGTGTCAGAAGGCAACACCCACCGCTCAGGCGCCACTGGACTGTTTTGGATTGTTAGCTATTGGGGGGGGGGACATGCAGATCTGTCCTTGCAGAGGAGGGAGAGCTTGTACCTGAATAAAACCTGGTCTTAAAGGTGCCACTGGACTGTTTTGGACCGGGGGGAGCTCTGCAACTTAACTGGCTGCTTCTTGCTCTGACTGAGGGCTGCTGGGAGCAGGGGGCGGGGCTTGTTGCATGTGCCCGCCCCCTGGGCTCTTTACTGCCGGTGCTCTGCTCCTGTGCGCTCCTGCAGGAAATGACCCCTGGTGTTGACTGTGTTCATTTGGGTTGAGCTGAAGAGAATAGAAGGGCAGGGTTCTGCCACACTGCTGAACAACTATAATGCATGCAAGAGAAAGATGAGGCAAATTATAGGTGTTTCTGAAACAATCATTATATTCCACTGTGAAGAAAATGCTTTCTTAGTTGCTAATGTTTGTCTAACCCTCGGTTCGGGCCTGGTATTGAGCCTGTAGTCAAAACTTCTATTGTGACAAACGACTGAATCTTCTCCCTAGAAACAGAGATAACTCTGAGACGGATTTCACACAAGAGCTGCATCACGGTCGCGCCTCCCTTTGCCCCGCTTCTATTGGTCCATTTGCCAATCGAAGCCGCGCGGCCGCATTCTGACCCACGGCTTCGCCTGATTTCCCCCCCGGTTTCATGATCCTCAAAAAACAGGATCACGAAACCGTGGGGGAAATCGGGCAAAGCCGCGGGTCAAAATGCAGCCGCGCGGCTTCGAGTGGAAAACTGACCAATAGAAGCGGGGCAAAGGCTTCTGTGTATTCTTGCCATCTTTTCCTAATCTCTTCTGCTTCTGTTAGGTCCCTACCGTTTTTGTCCTTTATCATGGCCATCTTTGCATGGAACGCTCCCTTGATTTCTCCAATTTTCTTGAAGAGATCTCTAGTCCTTCCCATTCTATTGTTTTCTTCTATTACTTTGCACTGTTCATTCAGGAAGGCCTCCTTATCTCTCCTTGCTGTTCTCTGGAAATCTGCATTCAGTTGGGTAAATCTTTCCTTTTCGCCTTTGCCTTTCGCTTTCCTTCTTTCCTCTGCTATTTGTAAAGCCTCATCAGACAGCCACTTTGCTTTCTTGCATTTCTTTTTCTTTGGGATGGTGGTGATTGCTGCCTCCTGTACAATGTCACGAACCTCCATCCATAGTTCTTCAGGCACTCTATCAAATCTAGACCCTTGAATCTATTCGTCACCTCTACTGTATATTCATCAGGGATGTGATCTAGGTCAGAACACCCCCACACCTGGCAGAGCATCGGAGCTCTTATTGGGAGGCGGGACTACCAACGAAGGACAGCCTGACAGCCAGTGAGAGAGAGGGACAGGGTGGAGGGGAGGATAAAAGGGGAACAGAAAGGGAGACAGGGGAGAAAGAGATGCAGAGCAGAGGACAGAGGCGGGCTGACCAACGTGTTGTACATATTAGATTCCATGTCAAAAATGAAGTCAAACGAGGAGGAAGATCTATATTTTATTTCAATTAACAGAAAAACAATTGGACCAAATAGTCCATCCTAAATTGACTACTTTCTTCTCAGCATATTCAGGAGATGTGCTTCAGTTAACAGGAAAACAATTGGACCAAATAACTCATCAAAAATTGACAACTTTCTTCTTTTTCTTCTTCATCTTCTTCGTCTTGAACATATTCTGAGCATATTCAGGAAATACGTGATATTTTATACATGGACTGACATCATCAAGAAAACAATATTCAAAAAGCGTAATTGGTTACAAAGGACAGTGGTCATTTGAATAATAAGCCTCTGATTTGTCAGATGTAAAGAAACATATATCTACGTCAAATCTATGTAAAGCCTAAGTGTTTACTTAACCTAACCTAAATGATAATGGACAAGGATTCTTCATACCCCAAACAAAAGTATTCATTACCGATACAAGACTAAAATCTTCTCTGACCCAGACATTGCAAGGTTTTGCCCTTAGAATCATGAACTTTGTACCTATTATGTTGTCTGCTAGCAATATCAGACCTACAAGAGGAAAGCCTTCTATATAACAGGCCTTTCTAACATCCTAATAAAATGTTATTTAAGAATAAATCTATAAAAACCAGAGAAATATTAATGATCAAAAAAGGGGGAAATCTTTATAGTCCCATCTCTATTACACCTGGATGGGCTAAGAGATGACTGCTATGCATGCTGACCAACTACAACTCTGTTTTTGGGAGAGGTAATGCAGAATTGTTGCCCCCTGTCCAGTTAGGCTGGGTAAGCTCAGTTTCTTGTTTTACCCTCCACTGTCTGCCTTATGTTTCTTGCACCTAAATAAACTAAAATATATTTTACTTTGAATCTTTTCTGTGTACTTCGTGTTACCAAGTCTCAAAGCCTAAATCCTATTTCCCTAGACCTTTTTGACCACTCTTTACCAGAAAGCTTTTGTTCACTTTCGACTTTTCAACGGCAGCTTTATTCTGCAGATTTTTGTTTTGCTGTGTACGTTCCAGAACCAGAAAGAAGCTTTGGGTCCCCTTCCTCCTGGGCTGTTGGGAACTGTGTAACAAGGGACCTGGTGGCAGGTCTACCTGAAGTTTTGTTTAGACTTTCGCTTTGCCCTTTTGGGAAAAAAGGAAAGAGAACAGTTTTCCCTCTTTGGTGTAGTTTGGTGTCGTGATTAAGTGCGCAGACTCTCATCTGGGAGAACCGGGTTTGATTCCCCACTCCTCCACTTGCACCTAGCTGGATGACCTTGGGCAAGCCGTAGTTCTGATAAGAACTGTCCTTGAAAAAGAGCAGTTTCTGTCAGAGCTCTCTCAGCCCCACCTACCTCACAGGGTGTCTGTTGTGGGGAGGGGAAAGGAAAGGAGTTTGTCAGCCGCTCTGAGACTCCCTTGGGTAGTGAAGGGTTGGAGGGTGGGGTATAAATCCAACCTCCTCCTCCTCCTCCTCCTCCTCCTCCTCCTCCTCCTCCTCTTCTTCTTCTTCTTCTTCTTCCTGTTTGGTAATTTTGTTTGCCCTGCTAGGATAAAACCCATCCGTTATCGTATTTTTACGCCACCTTGAAATATTTGACAATAATGGTAGCAAACATGTTAGAATGTGGAGTATAATTATTTCAAATTAATTTAATTAGAAATATTTTTATATTCTGCGTCTTAATCCTTTTTTGTTATTTCCTAAATTACCCGTATCGTGAGGGCGATTCTATCATGATAAGAGATGAAGGTGAAAATGCTGCCACTATAGACTGGGTATCTTGATCCATGGTATCATAGTCTAATCACCTCGTGCTTGATGTCTTGGGGCTATATTGATGAGCTGTGAGAGGAATAGCATATTGGACTTTTAAATAATAAGGGACTGTAAGAAGAAGAAGAAGAAGAAGAAGAAGAAGAAGAAGAAGAAGAAGAAGAAGAAGAAGAAGAAGAAGAAGAAGAAGAAGAAGAAGAAGAAGAAGAAGAAGAAGACCCTGCCCTTCACTACCCAGAGGAGTCTCAGAGTGGCTCACAAACTCCTTTCCCTTCCCCTCCCCACAACAGGCACCCTGTGAGGTAAAAGAAGAAGAAGAGATGGGATTTATACCCCACCCTTCACTACCCAAAGGAGTCTCAGAGGAGCTTACAAACTCCTTTCCCTTCCCCTCCCCACAACAGACACCCTGTGAGGTAGGTGGGGCTGAGAGAGCTCTGACAGAAACTGCTCTTGAGAGAACAGGTCTGAGAGAACTTGTGGCTGACCCAAGGTCACACCAGCAGCTACATGTGGAGGAGTGGGGAAGAGAAGAAGAAGAGATTGGATTTATACCCCGCCCTTCACTACCCAAAGGAGTCTCAGAGCGGCTTACAAACTCCTTTCCCTTCCCCTCCCCTCAACAGACACCCCTGTGAGGTGGGTGGGGCTGAGAGAGCTCTTGACAGAAAACTGCTCTTTTTCAAGTCAGCTCTGAGAGAACTATGGCTTGCCCAAGGTCATCCAGCCAGGTGCAAGTGGAGGAGTGGGGAATCAAACCCAGTTCTCCCAGATTAGAGTCTGTGCACTTAACCACTACACCAAACTATACCAAAGAGGGAAAACTGTTCTCTTTCCTGTTTCCCAAAAGGGCAAAATGAAAGTATGACGACCCCTTATCTGGGGAGGTCTGGTTCCCCTTTAAAGTGTTCTTTTGTTTTACTGTGTATATCCAGCTGCCACCAGGAAATTTTAAGGCTTTCCAAACCTTTCTGTGTTTTTCTATCACTGGGTATGTAGGTCGGTTTTTAAGGCTTTCGAGGTACTAATGTGGTCCTGGGAAGTATTTCTTTCAGAACTGGTATCTTAAATAAAAGTAGATTTATTGATATTATTCATAAATAATATGGTAGTACACTGTAACTAGGAATGGGTAAATACTAAACAATTGCTTTGATATTTCACACACTTTTCTCTCTCTCACTGTCAGGGATCTTGCATGTAACTTTGTAACACTTTTTTCCTTAAGGCCAATTACGTTTACTGTTTCACTTTAGCCTGTCACTCAGACTTTTTATTTTTCTCTTTAACTGTACTTTCTTGTTTCATATACATTCAACTTTTCTTCATACACAGAACTAACTCCTAAGCACACACAAAAACTGCTTCTCTCCCAGACTTCAGAACTCTCTCCTAACCACCACTGTCTTCATCAACTGTCCTTCTTCAACTGTCACTCTTGACTGACATACCCATTCATCCACTAATTTTTACTTCCAAAACCCCTCCCCCTTTCTGCCAATCACCAATCACACCACTTGCCTGTTTCAACCACTCTAGACTATCACACAGCCATGCAACCAAACTTTTAAACACACACACACACAAATAAAACAAGGAATCGTTACAGAAAGTCTAAACAAAACTTCAGGTAGATCTGCCACCAGGTCCGCGCACTTAACCACGACACCAAACAGGCTTCTTCCCCATTGTATTCCAGGCTTTACCCCTTCATGATGATGAGAAGCATATTGTTACAGTCCAGTGTATTCACATATAAACATTACAGCAGTTGTATGCATTTGTATGCAATTACGTGAATTTAATGTTCATAATGTTTATAGCTGCACTTTTTTGAAAAGGGGCAACTGCATTGTCATTTGCTCATTGTGCCTTTCTCCCCCCTCAAAGGCCTCCTCTCGAGGTATTAAGAATCTATCTTCTGTTGAACAAAAGAAGAGGAGGCAGGAGGAAATGGAAAAACGCCTTGATTCAGCAGCGACTGGACCAGAAGGAGGCGGGCTTAGAGTAAGATTAAAAAACATGTGTTTCTTTCTCTTGCCATGTTAGCATCTCTTATCCCCTCTGCTGACTTATTGTCTGCCATTTGGCTTTTTGTTTTAGAAATGATTGTGTAAAGCCATGTATATTGTAGTCTTTTGTCAGATTTCATTGATAGTTAATGCCAGGGGTCATTTCGTAGAAAAAGAGGTTCAGGAGCTCATTAGCATAACTCATTAGCATAACTCATTTGCACATGCCACACCCCCTGACATCACCGGGAGTGTGTCAGAAGGCAACACCGACCGCTCAGGCTCCACTGGACTGTTTGGGATTGCTAGCTATTGGGGAAGGGGGGGACGTGCAGATCAGTCCTCGCAGAGGAGGGAGACCTTGTACCTGAATAAAACTTGGTCTTAAAGGTGCCACTGGACTGTTTTGGACTGGGGGGGCGGGGGGGGCTCTGCAACTTACCTGGCTGCTTCTTGCTCTGACTGAGGGCGGCTGGGAGCAGGGGGCGGGGCTTGTTGCATGTGCCCGCCCCCTGGGCTCTTTACTGCCGGAGCTCCACTCCCGTGCGCTCCTGCAGGAAATGACCCCTGTAGTTAATGCATTCAAACTCTGAACATTCCGCTTGCGATCCAGAGGAGTGGAATGAATTCACACAGTCAGTTTTAGAAGGAAAGAATGTGATTGGATCCTATGAACTTTTCAGCACAAGTAGTTTGCAAAGGCAGGTCTTCCCAGCAGCCTGTGGTGACCCTGAAAAGCCCGATACCGGCGGTCGGAGGATGACTGTGGACAATGTGCCGTGCAGGACAGAGCCTTCAGTGAGCAGGGGGAATTGGTAGTGGAGAAAGTGCAGCAGAATATGATGTCTGCTAGCACAATGGCAGGGGTGGTGGCGAGATTTCATCCGATTCCCTTTCCGCACTAGCCCCTTCTCTATGTGCCGTTTTCTCCATACCCATCCCCAACCCTCAGCATTTGATTTTTTTTCAGAGGTACCAGGGATTGCTGGAGGAAGATCCAGTTATGGAAACTTCTTGCTGTGGCAGTTCGAGAGTATCGGATCCCATTTTTAAGTGGGCATCTGAGTCTATCTTATTCCTCTCGACCACAGGCTATAAGTTGTCAGGTAAACCAAGCGTTAGTACGCTTTGACTGATTCCACACAAGAGCCGTGCCGCGGTCACGCCTCCCTTTACCCCGCTTCTATCGGTCCATTTCCCACTCGAAGCCACGCAGGCGCATTTTGACCCGCGGCGTCGCCCGATTTTCCCCGCAGGTTCGTGATAAAAAAAACCCCAGGATCACCAAACCGTGGGGGAAATCGGGCGAAGCCGCGGGTCAGAATGCGGCCGCGCGGCTTCGAGTGGGAAATTGACCGACAGAAGCGGGGCAAAGGGAGGCGCGACCGCAGCGCGGCTCTTGTGTGAAATCAGTCTTTGTGTGACCTGTGATTCTGAAGGCAGTTATTACTCGTTTTGTGTAACCTGAAAAACGGACGTGGTTTTTGTAATACCATGGAATATGTACCAATAACAAAAGAAGAGCCCTGTGGTACCTTAAAGACTAGCATTGATTGTAAAATTAAAGAACGAAAGGTAATACCTTGTATTAAGACTGAACAAAATAACACAAAGTGAAGCATAACCTTTTAAGCGCTCCAGAACTCCCTAACACTCCAGAGGTTAACATTTATTTTAGCCTACACAATGAACTAAATCCTCACTCAGTAATATTTTTCTTTGTTCACAGTGTGAGGAAAAACCAACATTCTGAAAATTAGGTTAAAAGGCTTGGTTTGTTACCATGCATAACCGAAAATCATAACGATTACTCACAGCAACTACAATTGGTGATAGCACAAACTCCTTCCTTGTCTTATGTAGGCCCCCCGGTCACACGGGCCAGATAACGTGGCGGGGAGGCATATCTGTTCGGCCCGGAGCAAAATAAAGCCCGGTAGCCCAGTCACACGGTCCCCCGAATCTCTGTGCTTCGGCTGTTAGTTGGCGATCACACGGCGATGCTGCAACGTGTCAAAGAAGCGGTGCGGCACGATCACTCAAGCGTTTTGTGTTTGTGCACATGCACAGTTTTGCGGAGCAGCACTGCTTTCAGTTTCATGTTTGTGTGCATGTGCTTACGAAAAACATCCAGTTTGCGACAGCACGTGGACGGGCGCCGGATGCCACGGGATACTAGTGCTCCCGCGATCAGACGCCCGCCTGTGCCGTGCGTTTTCCAGATACTAGTGCACTTTCCTTGGTACTTTTTAACTCCGCATCTTTGGCGGGACGCCACAGGTTGGCCACGGGCGCGCTACACTTCCCAGATGTTGCAGTGTGGTCGCGCCCCGAAAATCCGCCCGACATGCGTGCCTTTCGCGCGGCAAATTCTCCGTGTGACCGGGGCCGTAGTTTGGCTTCTGTAAAGACTAATGAGTTCTGGTTCAGAAGTTTCCCTGTAGAGTCTTCTGCTGAAGTTCCTTAGCAGGAGAAGGCTTACTGTCTGGTTAGCGATTAAGTGTCCTGGAGAACTGAAGGGGTCCCCCACAGACAGGTTTTTGAATGTCGCTGTACATAAGAACATAAGAGACGCCAATGTTGGATCAGGCCAAAGGCCCATCCAGTCCAACACTCTGTGTCACACAGTGGCCAGAAATACCAGTGCCATCAGGAGGTCCACCAGTGGGGCCAGGACACTAGAAGCCCTCCCACTGTTGACCCCCCCCCCAGCACCAAGATGACAGAGCATCACTTGCCCCAGAGTCCCTATCTATACCTTGTGGCTAATAGCCACTGATGGACCTCTGCTCCATATGCCTATCTAATTCCCTTTTGAAGCCGTCCATGCTTGTAGCCGCCACCACCTCCTGTGGCTGTGAATTCCAAGTGTTAATCACTCTTTGGGTGAAGAAGGACTTCCTTTTATCCGTTCTAACCCGACCGCTCAGCAATTTCATGGCGTGCCCATGATTTCTCGTATTGTGAGAAAGGGAGAAAAGGAATTCTTTCGCGACCTGCTTGTTGTGTACTAAGGATGAGTCATCCCTAAAGTAGCCCCCAGGATCTGGTTGAGCTTGTGTCCACAAACAATAGCTGCCTTGGATCCTGGAAGAGACCAATGGAGACATAGTGTTATATAACTAGCCTGTCATTGGGTGTGGACAGAGCATCCCTTGCCCCAGAGCCCCTATCTATCCCTTGTGGCTAATAGCCACTGATGGACCTCTGCTCCATATGCTTATCTAATTCCCTTGTGAAGCCATCCATGCTTGTAGCCACCACCACTTCCTGTGGCAGTGGCTGTATATGCGTCTGTACAAAATGAATGGTCTTGTGTTTCATATAGCGTGTGTATGGGGAGAGCTTGCACAATGCGGAAGTAGCTCTTTCAGGAGCTCTTGAATAAATCGGGATGGCGTTACATATCAGTGTCTCAAATGAAGATTGTGAGGGGCAGTCTTGATTCGTATAACGTTAATATCAATGCTTTACCTCTGACCTTTTTGTTCCTAGTGGCAAGTTGGATAACTCTGGTGCAGCTCCGGATGGGAAGGACAGGATGAATGTTCTACTGCCAATAACTTGCCAGTTCCTGCAGCTGAATGACACTTGTCCAGTGTGTTTGGCTTTTGCTGTTGTTTGCCTCTGGAGACTCAGCAGTACTTCGCCATCTTGGCAGGGCAGACGGGAAAATGTGCACGAAGGATCCTTTTTTCAAACCAAAACCTCACAATGTACAGCAGAGATGGCCAAAACCAGTTGTTTACCAGTTACGCCGCCATATTGTGTAACATTGCATGTCTTAACATATTGGGGGGCGGGGGGGCCGGCAGATTGTGGAAGAGGCACTTACAATGATAAATGAAAAGTTCATAGCTTGATTGTTCTGAAGATAATCCTGCTTTTAGTAATTTCCCTCGATGCCCAACTGTGTCTTTTGTCTGTGTCATGCTTATAGAATTGAAGCCACAAACTCAGCCCCGTTACTCAGAACTAAACTGGGCCGAAGTCAGTAGGCTTCCCTGAGAGTAAACGTTTTGAAGGTGGAAGTTTTTGTGCCTTCGAGGTTGAATTTACATGTTTTAGGAGAATTGTCACCATCAAGTGAGAACTGCCTGTTCTTGCTTATTTGTTCTTTGACATGCCACCACTGTGGAAGAATTAAAATACAGTCATGTGAAAGGGATTGTAATTTGTACAATAGAGACTAATCCACAGCCGTGCTTCTCATACACCACACAAGGCTATATTTGTAAGAATAAAGGCGTCCTGAAAGCAATTGCTACTTTGTGGTGAGATTTCTCTCTAAAAAATGAACATGTAGACTAAATCTGATAAATCCTGGAGAATAGTTGGGTTTTCTGCAAATCCATAGTTACTAAAATTGCTTCAAATCATTATGGTCCGTATGTACTTATGCCAAGATAAATGCATTTGTATGGTTTATTCCCTTCATCTTTTGGATTTTCCTATTTGTGATATTTGGAGCGTCATGATTATTGCAAATTAAAAATACAACTAAGCTAATAAGGGCTCACCTGAGTGCCATTCGTATGCATCTCATTCTGTAATGTAAATGACCCAGCCATTTGAAGTGACTAATGGCTCATGTGTTTATCAATACATTTGGTAAACTGTCTTTCAGAACAGCCGAGTTCTTGGAAATAACGAGGGAAGGGTTATAAGTTTACACTCCAAAAAAACAGATAGACAATTTTCTCTTTACAAGAACCAGATAGTTTTGTATGTGTGTATCCAGGGGTCATTTCGTAGAAAAAGAGGTGCAGGAGCTCATTAGCATAACTTATTTGCATATGCCACACCCCCTGACATCACCGGAAGTGAGTCAGAAGGCAACACCCACCGCTCAGGCTCCACTGGACTGTTTTGGATTGCGAGCTATTCGGTGGGGGGGGATGTGCAGATCTGTCCTCGCAGAGGAGGGAGAGCTTGTACCTGAATAAAATTTGGTCTTAAAGGTGCCACTGGACTGTTTTGGATTGCTGTCTATGGGGGCCGGGCTCTGCAGCTTACCTGGCTGCTTCTTGCTCTGACTGAGGGCTGCTGGGGGCAGGGGGCGGGGCTTGTTGCATGTGCCCGCCCCCTGGGCTCTTTACTGCCGGAGCTCTGCTCCTGTGCGCTCCTGCAGGAAATGACCCGTGTGTGTCTGTTTTAGGTTCTTTGTCTTCCCCCAAAGTGGCAGAGCTTCGCTGCTGAAATGAATCAGTTCAGTGGACAGTGTTACTCATTCCCTCCCCCCCCCCCCCCCCCCGGTCCCACTTGATATGCAAACTGAAGCTGGATTTTGGGGAGATAATGGACTGAATTTGGTGTCTCTGGTTAGTGACACTTTTAAAAGAGCAAAATCCCTGGAATGAAATACCACATTCAAACAGAATTTTAAAAAATCAGTTGTGACAAGAATAGTTTAAAATCTCCCCTTCAGTGTTCTAAATCAACCACAGGACGACGAGTATCTTGCTTTCGGGCTTGCAAAATTATAGTGCTTATCATGAAATGCTTCTCCTTAAAGTTTACACTGTGTTTTGAAGTTTTATATACTATATACTATGCTATATTTATGCAAATTAAAACTCTGTGAGTGGTTTGGGCATTTTGGTGGAAATGTATGTTGGGGAAGGTGGAGTGCAGTTCTTTGTGTTAAATTACCAGTTATTGGGTGCGGTCAGACGGCGTGCTGCGAGCGGTTTAAATTGCTACGGCCCTGATACGGTCTTTTTTAACCTGGAGAATCGCGATCGCACTCACCTCCTTGCTCCGGATCGCTGCGCAGCCACATCGCTCCCCGCTGTCCACACGAGGGAGCGTGCGTTGGTGTTGTTTCTCTCTCTCTCTCAGTTTGGGCATGCGCAGAGCAATTTCCACTTCAACCCGACTGCTGTAACACTTCCCGTTAAACTTTAAAGGAACACTTCCCTTTAAATGTTTACCCCGAAAACGGCCTCCATGAGATCCCAAACTCGTCTAAATGCTAAAACGCGGCACCGTTTAAACATAGTTTTTAATAACGCAGTGGCAGACCTCTGGCTATGTGCACACCGCCAACGCTTTTTAAAAAATGGCGGGCGAAAAGCAGAAGCCTCGGGCAGCTTTCGAGCGGGGAGGGGGTTTAAACCGGAAGTGGCTCGACACCGCAGGAGCGATCAGACGTCAGAAAAGTGCGGCTGGAACCAGAGAAGTAGGAAAACACCACTTGGGGACCTGGTATCAAAATACTCCGGGTTAAAGCAGTTTTGAGCCGGAAAACGACGGCTGGGAACGGGAGGCAGATGTTGACCGTGTGATCGCACAGATAAAATCCGTTTCTGAGGCGGGCCAAAAGCGGACTAAACGGCTCGTCTGACCGCACCCATTAGGTAGCAGAGATGACCACGTTGTAACAGGAATGCTATTGGCACATTCTATCTTTCGTGCGTTAGTTGAATTCATTTGTCTCATCCTATCTTCTGAAGGAGTCCAGTGCCTGCTTGTATGTTTGTTCACTGAGTGTATTGTTAATAATTCAGTGCAAAGGTTTGTGGCCTTGTTGTAAAATATTGATACCTCAAATGATATAATTCTGAGCATTCATGTTCCTAGCTACATATGTATCACACCTGTCTTACTGTTTCTAGCTAATGTAATACTAATTTAACCTGAGGTAACAGGTGGACTTCTAGATTTCCAGTAATGTATGGCATCCCTCATTATGACAGAACAAAGAAGAGAGGAAATTAAAGTGCCAGTGTGGGAATTAAATGGTGTGTTTTCCATACTTTCATTTGCCAGTCTTTTCGAAGGAATGGTGTCAGAATGAAAGCACCGTGCACTCTACTGTCATGACTTTGCGTTCCCCTTAAGGCAGATGATTGAGAAGGTATGTAGGTGTAGAGCCAGTTTGGTGTAGTGGTTAAGTGCATGGGACTCTAATCTGGGAGAACCGGGTTTGATTCCCCACTCCTCCACTCGCACCTGGCTGGATGACCTTGGGCAAGCCGTAGTTCTGATAAGAGCTGTCCTTGAAAAAGAGCCGTTTCTGTCAAGAGCTCTCTCAGCCCCACCTACCTCACAGGTTGTCTGCTGTGGGGAGGGGAAGGGAAAGGAGTTCGTAAACCGCTCCGAGACACCTTTGGGTAGTGAAGGACGGGGTATAGATCCAATCTCTTCTTCTTCTGTATAGTGTGTATGCTTCTTTCATCTCTTCTTTCCATCTTTTTACATATGAATCATGATCTCCTCATGAAGATGTTGGGCCTGTTGAAAATGCAATGTCTATGGCCGAGTTCAGACTGGCAATTTGAAGCGCTAGGGAGTCGTGGCAAAGAAGACCCGGAAGAGACCCGGAATGGCTTGGTCACGATATTCCCGTTCACACCGCAGCGAATGAAGCAGGAGGATACCGTGGCGGAAGCGCAAGGGAGCATTCACGCTGTTGGCCCGCCCCTGGCAGGCTGTTTCAGCTGTTTCTGCGCTTCGCTGCATGCACCTATGCGCATGGGTGCCTGCCGCAGAAACAGCCAGTGCCTATTATCAACGACTGTGGGTTGCTCCCGCCTTAGCAGCGCTTGCGTTCATACTCGGAACTGGAATCAACCCGCTCTACACACGGTTTGCTACCACTTTCACCTGGAACTTTTTTAACTCGGGAGGGAAGCGGCACAAGACGGCTTGAGTAAGGCTGGGGGATGCCAGAAAGATGTGCCTGTGTGAACCCGCCCCTTTAATCCGCTAGAAGAAGAAGAGGAGATTGGATTTATACCCTGCCCTTCACTTGGAGTCTCAGAGCGGCTTACAGACTCCTTTCCCTTCCCCTCCCCACCACAGACACCCTGTGAGGTGGGTAGGGCTGAGAGAACTCTGACACAAACTGCTCTTTTTCAAGGACAGCTCTGAGAGAACTTGTGACTGACCCAAGGTCACATCAGCAGGTGCAAGTGGAGGAGTGGGGAATCAAACCCGGTTCTCCCAGATTAGAGTTTGCACACTTAACCCACTACACCAAACTGGCTCTCACTACCCCAAACTGGCTTTGCTACTGAAACGCTCCTGAAACATTTGGCTGCCGGGCCAAACTGCCAGTCTGAACTCGGCCTATGGGTAGGCAGGCAGGAACAGTCTGCTCCACAACGGCACAGGTGATTTTCAGGCTGTCTTCTGCCATCTCTTTAAACTTTAAAGGGACTGCAGTAGAAGCCCAACAAACAGCTAAGAGGCGGGCGCAATCTGCTCCAGCCTCTCTGCTGTTTTCAGCCCGGCAATCCCCAAATATATCCAGGTTTTTTTCGGGAATTTTCCCTGAAAAAACCCGAATACCTTTGGGATGCCGAAAAATACCGATAAAGTATTTTTGGATAGGTTTTTGGCTCTTGTTGACCTGAATGCACACCCCTAGTAAGCAGCTTCCAAAAACAAGAAAAGAGGGGGGGGAACCCTGTGGCTTCGTGCTGCATACAGTTGTGTGCATGGATTTCATTGTTAAAGGAGGACTTTCAGTAGGCTTTCTCTTTGTCTGGCAAAGTTCATTCTGCTGCCATCAGCGTCTGATTTGTTCTCTCAACTTGGACATCCCTTTCGGGTTGATATGGAGTTTTCTGGGAAGGGCTAATATGGCAATGCGGCTGCAGTCTTTTGAAAAGATGGGTTTTCACATTCTGATCCTCGGTCATGATGTAATTGCTTGGGAGAACTAAACTGCAGAATAAACTCTTTGAATATTTCTCTGCTGCTGTCCTTCCAGATTTGTTGGGTTATATGATAAGCCTGGGCGCAAACTCTGAAAAAAATCAACCAGGACCAGGGGTCATTTTGTAGAAAAAGAGGTGCAGAAACTCATGAGCGTAACTCATCACCATTACTTATTTGCATATGCCACACCCCCTGACATCACCAGAAGTGTGTCAGAAGGCAACACCCACCGCTCAGGCTCCACTAGACTGTTTTGGATTGTTAGCTATTGAGGGGGGGGGGACGTGCAGATCTGTCCTCGCAGAAGAGGGAGAGCTTGTACCTGAATAAAACTTGGTCTTAAAGGTGCCTGTGACGACCCCTTTACTAGGGAGGTCGGGTTTTACTTTAAAGTGTCCCTTTTAGTTTATTTTTCTTTGGGTATCCGGCTGCCACCAGGAATTTTAAGGCTTTCCAATCTCTTACTATAATATATATTTCTATCACTGGGTAGGTGTACCATGGGTCTAGGCATTCATGAAGGTCTATGTGGTCTGAGGAAGGATTATTTGCTGAGCTGGTATACTTGAAGGAAATAGGATTTATTTAAAGAAAGCATCAACACGAGGGCAAACAATGTAAACAGAACTGGGAATGATTTGAACCATGGCTTGGTGTCTCTCACAAGCCTCTCTCCACTGACAGGGATATTTCATAGGCAACTTTGTAACACTTTTCACTGTACTTTTTCCTAGACTCTCAGCTTGTAATTTTCTCCTATAACACAGACTTAAATGTCACTCTTTTCACACACAGGGCTGAGTCTCCTTCAACTCAGAGACAGAACTTAACTAACTTCTGCTTCTCTCACAGAAATCTCAGGACCAACTCATATCAACTGCTTTTACACAGCACTCTCTGCTGACTAACTAACTGACTGTTTAACTGTCAAAACTCTAACAGTCACTCCTGATAGACATTCAAATCATCCACACAG
>NW_015176021.1:31493-40748 GCF_001447785.1 Gekko japonicus | reverse complement strand
CTGGGCTCTTTACTGCCAGAGCTCCGCTCCTGTGCGCTCCTGCAGGAAATGACCCCTGACCAGGACTAAGATACATTCCCATCCTCCCTTAAAAGGTAAAGGTAAAGGTTCCCTTGCTCGAAAGCCAGTTGAATCCGACTCTAGGGTTGCGGTGCTCATCTCCGTTTAAAAGCCGAAGAGCCAGTGCTGTCCAAAGACGTTTCCGTGGTCGTGGCCGGCATGACTAAACACCAAGGCGCACGGAATGCTGTTACCTTCCCATTGAAGTGGTACCTATTTATCTACTTGCAATTTCTTGCTTTCGAACTGCTAGGTTGGCAGGAGCTGGAACTAGAGATGGGAGCTCCCTCCGTCTTGCGGCACACTCGGGTCTCGAACTGCTGAACTACTGACCTTCCATCATGCGGCACCCGGGTCTCAAACTGCTGAACTACTGACCTTCCACAGCCTGCAGTTCAGCGTCTTAACCACTTGAGCCACCGCAGCTCCTCCCTTGTTCCTATCTAAATGCAAAGGATCAATGGACACGAGTTCAAAAGGTTCTGCATCGATTATGTTAAGTGCAGATCTATCCAACTTCTTTTGTTTGAAATAGCTGCAAATGTGTGTGATATAATGTTCAATTTTCTTTTCATGGGAGGCCAAAGCAACTTCCCTTGCTAAATTGAACCCCCCCCCCCCCCGGGGGTCCCCTTTCCTCATGCAGTTCACAATATACTAATGGCTGGTTTTTGGCAGGTAAAACTAGTTGGGTTTTTTAAAAACTTGTTTCCACCCCCCTGATAAAGCAGGCCCTCATTATTTGCATATAATCTATTCTTGCAGCAGAACAGAGCATTCTTCATTACATTTATAGTCAGTGGGTTTATGACCTGAAACTGTATACCATGGAATTCTGGAGATCTGAACATCTTTCTATGCTGCATGTTGATCGTTCTTTGAGATGGGCTATAGTGTGGAAACAAGGCCTTTTGTAAAGTCTTCCATGACAAGTGGGTTGAAAGTAATAGCTTTTTCTGTTCATCTGCAGATTGTAAAATGGCATTAACTACATCCATAGTTGTTTCATTGTACACGGGGTTATATACTTGTCTTTGTCAAGTGGCCAGTTTGGTGTAGTGGTTAAGTGCGTGGACTCTAATCTGGGAGAACCGGGTTTGATTCCCCACTCCTCCACATGCAGCTGCTGGTGTGGCCTTGGGTCAGTCACAAGCTCTGGCACAGCTGTCCTTGAAAAAGAGCAGTTTGTATCAGAGTTCTCTCAGTCCCACCCACCTCACAGGGTGTCTGTTGTGGGGAGGGGAAGGGAAAGGAGTTTGTAAGCCGCTCTGAGACTCCAAGTGAAGGGCGGTGTATGAATCCAATCTCTTCTTCTTCTTCTTGGATAATGCATCAGCATCAACACTTGACTTTCCTGGGAGATATTTTATACTGAAATGGAAATCAGCTAATTTCCCTACCCAGTGGTAGGTGATAGTTATTTGTGAAGTTCTACAGCAGTCTTTGGAGCTTGTTCTGCCCGACCATGAATTACTTCAAGTGGCATCTGGATCCATTCTGTAACCCTCATCAGGTTGCCACCATTCTTAAACAGCATACTTCTCTTTTAAAGAAATTAAACTTGGGAGCTTTGAACAGAAGCCATACTTCCGTATGTCTTGCCCTCAGTGGAACGGCATGACCGGCAGTTGGCAGAGCTGCGCCGCCTCTTCATAGAGCTGCGTCTGGACGGGGCCCTCCAGGAGCAGCGCAGAGCGGAGCGGGAGAGACGGAGGGCCCAGCCGCCGCCACCAGCAGCTCCCAGAGGATGGGCGGTCGAGAGTGAGGGGGAGGCGTCAGGGGAGGGCCTGTCCCAGGCGGAGACAGAGGACATGAGCTCAGAGGAGGTGGAGGGTCCGCATCAGGCCATCCCGCCGGACCCACTGTGGGCCGAGGACAGGGGGGAAAAGGGAGATGGGGAGAGTTCGGACTGATTTCATGGGTTACCTTGTTCTTCTTCTTCTTGTTGCTCTTGTTGTTGTTGTTGTTTACTGTTGGGTTTTTCTGGGTATAAAGTTATTTTCATAACACGTGGTCTCTGTGTGCTGTGTGGCCCCTCCTTCCCCGCCCCTCCCCCCCTCCCCCCATGGATTGAGGCGACGACACCTGCAGCTGTATCGTAAGGCACTTTATTTTGCAAGCCACCGGTACACAGTTGGCACCCACCCCTGAGGGAGATGGTGGCCCAGGGTGGCCAGATGGTCCATGCGTGACCGGGGAGTAATGGGCTGCCGCACTCTCTCAGCCTCCCATCGATGGTCCCACACGGCTGCCACTGTGGACCCACCCTTTGGGGCCACAGTGGCCATCTGAGTGCTGTGCACGCGAAGGCGTAGGGCCATGCCGCGGCTCGGTACGCGGTTGGGCATGTGCAAGACACCTTGTCTGGCGGATTGGGAGGGGTGGGCGCAAGGGTGTGGGAGGGACCGCCCTCTACTGCTGCGGGCGGCTGCTGGCACTGTGCACCCGACTGTAGGAGGGAGTAGAGCTCTGTCTTCTTCCTTTTCCGGCTTGGCCTCCCACTGTCCCCAGAGTCCTGGCTGTTGCTGTCCGTGCGGTCTGGCCCCTGCCCACGGAGCCCCGGCCTGCCCCCAGGCCCCGGCCAGCCGCACACCCCCTGCCCACGGAGCTGCAGCCCGCCCCCTGCACACGGGTGCGGGGCTGGACCGCGGGGGCCACCGTGGGGGGGCTGCCGGGAGCGGCCTGCGGGGGCCACCGTGGGCGGTGCCGGAGCGGCCTGCGGGGGCTGGACTACGGGGGCCACCGTGGGGGGGCTGCCGGGAGCGGCCTGCGGGGGCCACCGTGGGGGGTGCTGGGAGCGGCCTGCGGGGGCTGGACTACGGGGGCCACCGTGGGGGGGTGCCGGGAGCGGCCTGCGGGGGCCACCGTGGGGGGTGCTGGGAGCGGCCTGCGGGGGCTGGACTACGGGGGCCACCGTGGGGGGGTGCCGGGAGCGGCCTGCGGGGGCCACCGTGGGGGGTGCTGGGAGCGGCCTGCGGGGGCTGGACTACGGGGGCCACCGTGGGGGGGTGCCGGGAGCGGCCTGCGGGGCCTCGAGTGCGGGGGCCACCATGGCTGCAGCCCCTGGGGCGCCCTGCGGGGGCTGGCCACGGATACGGACGGTCTCCACCAGCAGGGTGACGGCACGTGTCAGCTCCACCATGGCCTGGCGCATCGCTCTCTGGTCCTCTCGGTCTTCTGCATTGCCGGCCTCCAGCAGGGCCAGCACTTCCTCATGGCGCCTCTGCTCTGCCCTCCTGTCCCGTCTGCTCTCCTCCATGTTCTGGGCGGCAAGCTGGTCTGCGACACGTTCTAGGGCTGAGACACGCCTCCTCCTGCTGGTGATGAGTGCTGCCCGCTCGGCAGGCGTCAGGTCCCCCATATTGACGTCTGGGGGCAGGCCTGGGGAGGAGTGGCACAAGACACATCGCTGTGGTGGCCCGGCCAGCATGCATCTGCCTGGATGCCATGTGATCCCACCGCCCTGCCCTGTTCCGTGCCCCCACTCACGTTCTGGGTCTCGTAGGCCGGCCTCCACTGGGTCTGGCTCCCCCTCATCGTCGTCCTGTGATCCCTCTGGTGTTCCTGGGGGTGGGACATATGTATGTGGCCTGGGACAGTGGGCCCTGACGCCCCATGCCCGGGATGGGTGGGCGTCATGTTGGCCTGCGAGGATGTGGCCCATACTCTTGTGACTTACCGTGGGAACTTGCCACCGCCATTGCCCCCTCGCCACCGTCGCTCTCCTCGTCATCACTGCTTGGTTCCTGGGTTGCACACTGGGTGTCGGAGCCTGGGGGCAGGGTACAGGGGTGGTTATGGCTGTTCCTGATGTGTGCAGTACTGCTAGGAACGGTTAGGGTGCCCTTCTAGCTATCCAGCTTCCCTGTGCGGCCACCTTGTGCTGCCGCCGCCCGTGCCACACTCTGTATGGCTTGGTGGCCTGTGGTTGTTCCTTGCGGTGTTGCCGCATGGACGTTGCTGTTCTGTGAAACCAAAGAAATGTAGGGAATAGGTGTGCCACTTCAAAACTGTTATGTAGTGGGTTGCCGCATGGATAAACGACCGACGACGACGTGGTGCATGGCACGCTTTATTCGGTACACAACAAGAACAAGGAACAAACGGCCGGCAGGCCAACTATATACATACCTGGGGACACACCCCTGGTCACCATTGGTGGGTTTGAATCTCCCGCCATGTTTCCCATTGGTTCCCCAGTAGAGGGACTAGGAGCCTAGTCCCTATTGTTCTTCCAGAGCCAAGCTCTGGCTGTTCGCTGGCCCCCGGTGGTGGTCAGCATACACTACAAAAACACAGGGGCAGGGATTCAATTTACTGGGATGCCTTGAGAAAATTGATATTTTGACTCTGGGGGCCACCTACCTTTTGGGTGGGGGAGTGTGATATATAGTGATAAACTGCTTCTGAGAGCCAGTTTGGTGTAATAGTTAAGAGCGGCAGATGCTAATCTGGAGAACCGGATTAGATTCCTCACTCCTCCACATGAAGCCAGCTGGGTGACATTGGGTCAGTCACAGTTCTCTCAGAGCTGTTCTCTCAAGCTCCGCCTACCTCACAGGGTGTTTGTTGTGGGGAGAGGAAGGGAAAGTGATTGTAAACCCCTCTGAGACTCCGAATGAAAGACGGGGTATAAATCCAACTCTGGTTTATGGTGACCTTGTGAGTTAGATGCTAATTTGGAGAACCGGATTAGATTCCTCACTCCTCCACATGAAGCCAGCTGGGTGACATTGGGTCAGTCACAGTTCTCTCAGAGCTGTTCTCTCAAGCTCCGCCTACCTCACAGGGTGTTTGTTGTGGGGAGAGGAAGGGAAAGTGACTGTAAACCCCTCTGAGACTCCGAATGAAAGACGGGGTATAAATCCAACTCTGGTTTATGGTGACCTTGTGAGTTAATAACCTCCCCAATGTCCTATCATTGACATCCTTGCTCAGGTCTTGCAAACTGAAGGCCATGGCTGCCTTTATTAAGTCAACCCATTGCATGTTTGGGTCCTCCTCTTTCGTATGGGCCTAATGTAGAGAAATTTTAATCTTGACTTT
Source organism: Gekko japonicus (assembly GCF_001447785.1). Classification (NCBI taxonomy): domain Eukaryota; kingdom Metazoa; phylum Chordata; class Lepidosauria; order Squamata; family Gekkonidae; genus Gekko; species Gekko japonicus. The sequence continues at coordinate 35,642 of NW_015176021.1, read as the reverse complement.
CCTCCAGGGAGCTCAGAGTAATAATCAGAGAGTACACACACCTCTCTCCATTTTATAGTGGTATTTGAGAACGATCAGGAATGACTGGTTTTCAGTGTTTGGGTCCAGTGGCATCTTTAAGACCAGCAAAGATTCATTCAAGGTATAAGAGCTTTCGTGTGCAAGCACACTAATATCTGAAGAAGTGTGCTTGCCCACAAAAGCTTATACCTTGAATAAATCTTTATCGGTCTTAAGTGCCACTGGACTCAAACGTCGTTCTACTGCTTCAGGCCAGCATGGCTACCCACCTGGTTTTCAGTGTGTTTCACACCATGGGCATTTGAACAAGGGTTTTCCCTAGTTTTGGCCCTGCGGTGGCTCAAGGGGTTAAGACGCTGAACTGCAGGCTGTGGAAGGTCGGTAGTTCAGCCGTTCAAGACCCGAGTGTGCCGCATGACGGAGTGCGCTCCCGTCTCTAGTTCCAGCTCCTGCCAACCTAGCAGTTCGAAAGCAAGAAATCGCAAGTAGATAAATAGGGACCACTCCGGTGGGAAGGTAACAGCGTTCCGTGCGCCTTGGTGTTTAGTCATGCCGGCCACATGACCACGGAAACGTCTTCGGACAGCGCTGGCCCTTCGGCTTTGAAACGGAGATGAGCACCGCAACCCTAGAGTCGGACTCGACTGGCTTTCGAGCAAGGGAATCCTTTACCTTTCCCTAGTTTTGGCCCTGTACTTTAGAACGCTGCCTCTCACCTCAAACCTTGGTCCAGCACTTTGTACCTGAGAGAAGAAGCGATGGAAAATGAAGGAGTTCTTAGTAAACTAGTGCTGCCTAGGGCTCCCTCTCTATATGAAAAAAAAAAAATTAAATTGAGGGAATTAGCAGAAGAGTGGCAAAAAGTGAACAAAGCTTGAAGGCTGCTGCCCATGTCTCCAGAGAGAGCAGTGGGGAGGGAAATGTCCATCTGCTGGGGCTTGCTTGCGTCTGCCTCTGGGACTCCTGGCAACCGTTCGTGCACCTGTAATTGGAGGAGAAGGGAGAGGAGGACGTAGCGGATGACCCCCCCCTCCCCCCCCATAGCAACGAAGGAATGATTCATGCTGCACACAGGCAGCCTCTGCGCTTGGCCAAGCAAGTGACGCTGGAAGCCCCTGCCCCCCCCCCCGCTAAAGCACGGAAGAAGGCGCACACACAGCAGCTTCTCCAGCTCCGGGCGGTGAGTGGGACGCAGCCTTCGTCGTCGGCTCGAGATAATGCATTGCCCAGCATGGCTGGGGACGGGCGAGGCCGCGGCGCCGCCGGGGATGCTTACATGGGGCGCGCTGTGGGGTGGCAAAGATTCATTTAGGCTGGAGAAATGGGGAACTGTGATGGAGAGAGGGTGCCGAGTCCCCGTGATGTGCCTCCGCTTTCTCTGATGACAGAAAGGCCTGCTTCGGAAGGGTTGGCCTCTGAAGGGGATACCTGAAAGGGCAGCGGATGAGGTTTCTCAGCCCCTCTCAAAATAGGGGAGGAGCTATATCGAAAGCAAAGGGGGACGGCCTAGCCAGCTTTTATGTTTTAGCCTTTGTCGTAGTGGCTGGGGATTGGGAGGGGGGGGGCGGCAGGGGATGTTGCTGGTTTGGAAAAGGAATTCTGTAAGAAGACAAACTCTCATGCAGATCTGGGAAGGAATAGGATGTCTTAAAAAGCATATGCAATGTCATTTTGCTGTAGAATAGCAACAATGTCTATGGTGGGTTTTTTTAGGATGAAATGAAATTAGTTCCCCCAGCATTCTCTGTATAGCAGTTAAATTCAGGCTGCAGATCTGTGCACGCTTCCTGAGCTTCATGGAATTCAGTGGGGTTCGCTTCCATGCAGATATGTGCGGGCTTTTCTGATGTAAACAAGATGTTGGTGTGTGTTCAAGTGAAATGACAATCAGCTGTGGTTCGATTGTCTGCTTAATCTCTTCAGCCATTTGGAGAATCCTGTTTGACATGCATAAATGGAACCGTTTCCCCCAATATGAACAAGGGAAGGAGGAATATGTACACATTGGTTATGTGTGTGGAATGTGTCACGGTGCCAGTTTTTGAGTAAAAGAAACTACTTGGCATTGTTTAAAATGAAATGGCTCTGTTTCCAAAACAAAGCTGACAGCCATGATCACTTTGCCCTTCTCAGATTAAATCCATGGATAGCAAGCACCGTCCAGCATTACAGAATTTCATTAGGGAAGAAGCAAAGCCTGTGCATTTCAAAACCCAAAAAGAGACCTAACTTGAAATCATTTGTAGAAAGAGCCTGTGCAATTCAGGGGTCAGAGTACAGATTTCAGCATGAAAGTTTTTGAACCAAATTCTATTCAGTGGTCAGAGTACAGATTCCAGCATGAAAGTTTTGGAACCAAATTCTATGTCTTTTCATTAAGCCATTTTTTCCCCCATCACAAAATTATTATCACCATTCTCCCATTTCTGCATTATCTTGAGACTCATATGGGCCAACCTGGGTATTGAGGCTTGTGGAACTTGGTGGCAGGCAATCCCATTGAGCATATTGGATCCTCCTATAGAGTAGCTGAGGGAGGAGAGAAAGGAAAGCTCTTGACATCGCATATATTTGAGGGGTAGGGTTGCCAACTCTTGGTTGGGAAATCCCTGGAGATCTGTGGGGTAGAGCCTGAAGATGGTGGGGTTTAATGAAGAAGAAGAGAAGAGATTGGATTTATCCCCCGCCCTTCACTTGGAGTCTCAGAGTGGCTTACATGGGGAATCAAACCCGGTTCTCCCAGATTGGAGTCCGCACACCTAACCACTACACCAGACTGGAGGAGAAAGACCTCAGCAGGGTATAATACCATACAGTTCAACTTTCAAAGCAGCCATTTTCTCCAGGTGAACCGATCTCTGTCACCTGGAGACCAGTTGTAATCCCAGGAGCTCTCCAGTGACCTCCTGGTGGTTGACACCCCTATTTGAGGGGGGGAAAGGCCCCAGAGTGTGCTCTAGGTTTTCTTCCCTCAAGGCCCTTCATAAATAGTTTTTTAAGATGAACGCACAAAACACACATGTACTTGCAGGGATCGTTTCGTAGAAAAAGAGCTAGGGAAACTCATTAGCATAACTCATTAGCATATGCCACACCCCCTGGCATCAGGGGCCCGGCGGTGGACCTGCAAGGTCGGCGGGAGTGCGAGGAAGCCCTGCCAAGGCCCTCCCTGGCCCCAGGCAGGCAGGGGTGGGGAGAGGCGGGGAGGAAGCAACTTACCCTCCCTCTTCTCACTAGCAACCCTTGTAGGTGCTTTCTAAAATTTAGGAGACCTGGCCCATATAAAACCTGAATGATTGTTTACCTATTAAGAATCTGCTAAGAGACTTACAGTATTGGCTTGTAGCTCCTGAGGAAGGACCTGAAGTCCGAAACACTAATTTATACCTAGGATAAGTGTTGAAAAGTGGTGGACATCTGACTTCATTGTGGACATCTATTCCAGACTTGTTTGTTATGAGAGATTGTTATTCTGGACTTTGTTCTTCCCCTTGGGGATATTATGAATTTGTGTATTGTCCTATGATGGATTACATGCATTGAATTACTTTTTGTATTGAAGTCTCTTTTCTATTGCTCTTGGGTGGGTTGGTCAGTGCACAGTTGTTATTTATTGGTTTTTCTTGTTCAAGTATACAAGTTCCCCAGGCAGCCTGGGAGTGGCCCTAAATCCCTACCACCTACAGAAAAACATATTTTACAACTTTTATTCATGATTGACGGGGTGCTGTTTTTCTAGGTTCTTTGGAATATTTGTAGAGTTTTGGAGTATTTTACACTCAATAATTTTTATTTTAAATAATTACATGATAGAAGTAACAATGTGTCTTAAAAGGCATACTAAATTTGTAAAAGTGGTGGGCGTGGATATTTATTTAATTCATTTGTACCCCACCTTTCTCCCCAATGGGGACCCAAAGCAACTTGACACTATTCTCCTCTCCTCCATTGTATCCTCACAACAACCTTGTGAGCAGGGGTCATTTCGTAGAAAAAGAGGTGCAGGAGCTCATTAGCATAACTCATTAGCATATGCCACACTCCCTGCCATCACCGGAAGTGTGTCAGAAGGCAACACCCACTGCTCAGGCTCCACTGGACTGTTTTGGATTGCTAGCTATTGGGGGG
>NW_015176021.1:16423-31385 GCF_001447785.1 Gekko japonicus | reverse complement strand
GGGGGGCTCTGCAGCTTACCTGGCTGCTTCTTGCTCTGACTGAGGGCTGCTGGGAGCAGGGGGTGGGGCTTGTTGCATGTGCCCGCTCCCTGGGCTCTTTACTGCCGGACCTCCGCTCCTGTGCGCTCCTGCAGGAAATGACCCCTGCTTGTGAGGCCGATTAGGCTGAGAGGGTGTGACTGGGCCAGGGTCACCCAGTGAGCTTCCATGGCATGAGTACGGATTTGATATTTGTAAGCAAGGACATTTAGCACCTCTTTTGACTTGAGTCGCTACCCGAAGAGTTCCAAAATAAGAAATAAGGCAATGAGAAAATGATATAGTTGCAATTGAGAAGCCGTGATGGTAAAGTTTTCTCTGTGCACGCAGACACTCGGTGAAACAGACTTGTGCAGTCCTCACATTTGAACATCTACATGGGAGATTTCCACCAGCAGAATAGGACTTTCTTCCCTCCCCCCTCACACTGCAGTCCAAAATGATCTCTGAACCTTTCCATGGGATTCAGCTCCATGTGCACTTAAGTCCTAGCCCTGTATTAAGAAACTAGTCTACTTACTTTCCCATAGATGATTCCATTGAAAAGTAAAGGGATGTGATAGATCATATCCTCATTAATTGATTTCTTTGCTGTGTTGGTACAGGTTGCAAAACATACTGACAGCATCATGGCCACAACCTTGTTTGGCAGTGTGTTCCTTCTGCTGGCCTTTAGGCTAGCTTTGACTTTTGGTCACAATCCTAGGACACCAGACAGAGTTTCTGAAGCTGATATTCAAAGACTTCTCCATGGGGTTATGGAGCAACTGGGCATTGCCAGACCCCGAGTTGAATACCCTGCCCACCAAGCAACAAATCTGGTTGGTCCACAGAGTATTGAAGGTGAATATTTGTCACTCTGAGTTATCATTACAGTTTTTGTTAAATTAGACTTTGTAATTTATTCTTTATAATTCTTCAGCCGAAGAGTCAAACCATATGAAAAAACTGAAAAAAGGATTTCCTTCAAATTAGTATTAGATGGTTTACCTTATAACATTTATTTAATTCAATTTGTAAGTATTTCTGCTGATTAAGGTTATAGCACTATGGATGCTTATTAGAAGGTAAGTAAGATTTCTTTTCACACCAAAGGGCAAGTTGTACTTGCCAAATAGAACTTCCCAAACTCTTGTGATATTCCTCATGAGAACGTCTTGCCAGAATTTGGGAAGCTCCATTGAGAAAAATTAGAAATCATTCTAGCATATTTCAGTATCCCTTTCCAAAGAGGATGCTTAACGACATCTATCTTATTTTTCCTCACAAAATGTACATGACAGATTCTCACTTTTAGGCAATGCCAGGAGTCACTGATGTCATCAAAATGAGCTTTCTGGCCAATACTTTATCCACTGCTGTTTGGATCATGACATTATTCCATTGCTGGTGTGTTAAATCAGTCATATGTATTATATTATTATAAATGTTTATAATCAGGATTTCAAGATCTGAGATTCTCCTATGAAGTATGCATGCTGCAATAATTATAAAAATAGTTATCAAATGATTCTCCAAATTGTTTAAAGGTAAGTTTAAATTTTAATTTGGAAATGTTATCTGCGAATGGAAGGTGTTCTTACGAGATACATATGGAAAGAAAGAAAGTAATGGCTCTTGCTAGCATGTTATTTAGGGGCATATTGTTTTTTAAAGAAAACACCTTTGATATCCTCCTGTGGGTGCACATTTCTCTGCATGTGAAGCACATGGAAATTCATTACACAGTCTGACCACTTTCCCCATCTGGCCTAGTACTGCTCTAATTGCCAGTGCCTGTCAAGCGTCTGGCACTCTTTGGAGGAAGGCAGGAAACAAAAGTAATAAGTGTTTTCAGTGACATCAATGTAATGTAGATCATATCTTCATTTAAATTCTTTGTGTGATACTTCAGCAGGCTAAATTCAGAGGTGTTACAGCAAATCAATCTGCACACTTTGCAATTGAACAACTTTCAGTAAAAAAAACAAATCTTTGGGTAGAATTGGGAAAAGCCTCGTTCTAGAACTGAGCTGAATTCATAATTAACACTGAGACTCTGCAACATGCCTGACTCTGTTTGTGTGAATTTAGGCATTATGAATTACTAGGAGCAAAGCTCGTTGCAAAAGAAAGACAACAAGCTCTAGAAACAGGTCCCTCTGTGGCCACACCACGCCGCCCCTCCCCCTCCCTGGAGCCCACGGTGGAGGGGCAATGGAACGGGTTGTGACAACCTCACCGCCCAGGTGGGCCCGGCGGCATCCCACTGGGCCCCCCCACCATTGCCAGACATGCCCCAGGGCCCTCACCAACCTGGAGTCGACGAGGCGCAGAGGAGTGCGGGGCAGGCAAAGCGGCAGAAAGGCCAGCGGTGGGGAAGAGGGAGGGGAAGAAGCCGACTGAGGTCCGCAAGGCTGTCATGTGCGACAGAGCAACAGTGGGAAGACGGTGGTGAGGGACGGGCCCACCCCCACCCCCAGGAACTCCAGAGCCTGTGGGGGCCAGAGAGGCAGTCAGTCAAGGTGTCCCTGAGCGGTGCGGAGCCACGAAGAGCTGCCGGACTGGGGAAGGAGGAGGCTAGAAGGCTGTGGGAGCATGTCGAACATTCACCCCAAAACAGCTTTATATATAAGGAGAGATATGGGCAGGAACTTTGTTATTAAAATAAATTTCAAAAGGCGACTTTAATGAATGCTTTGCTGTTCCTTGCTTAGACATTAGGTGGCTGTTGAGTGCTGGATGGAAATTCTACGAATCCACTTAAGAGTATTTATACATTTCAGTCAGCAGATGGTGCAGTACTAATTGGAAGCCAAATGCATTTTGTAAGAGTGTAATGGAATAGCATCCAAGATGTTAGTGTTACAAATCAAAGTTCTATGTTAACAACACTTTATTTGCTTCTGGCTGGGTTTCCTTTGAGGATTTGCTATAACTCCTTAAAAGAACAAAAAAGTATTATTGCATTATCTAAGGTCTTCCTGAATTGTTGCTTCACGTTGCTTTGCTTGGGTTGTATTCAGACATCACACTAAGCTGTAATTGAATTCCAGTTCACCGCAATAGACTTGAGTGTTCCCCTCACTTTTCTGCCCTTCCATGAAGTGCAAAAACAAACCCCAATAAAGACGAACTCCAGTTGTCCATGATGCCTAAATGCAGACCCTTGGGCAAACTGGAGTTTGTTTTTCCCCATGCAAACTGGAATTCATCCCTCTTTTACAGTTGTGGCTTGAAGTCGAGGGGGTCCGTAGCATGCTTTATTGGTACACAACACGAACTGTTGCTAACGGCCGGCAGGCCAACTATATACACTCTTGGGGACACACCCCTGGGTCCCGTTGGTGGGTTTGAATCTCCCGCTACGATACCCATTGGCTCCCCAGTGGAGGGACTAGGAGCCTAGTCCCTATTGTTCTCCAAGTCAAGCTCTGGGATATTCGCTGGCCCCTGGTGGCGGTCAGCGGACACAACATCGGGGCAACAAACTCCTGTTTGCCAGGCTTTTGCATTCAGATTTCATGGGCAACTGGGAGCTCGTTTTCAATTAATGTTCTGTTGCAGTGGGGGAGGAGTAAAGGAGCATGCATGGCAAATGATCCACATTTGTCCCTGTCACAGGGGATTAGAGTTTTATTGCAGTATGGCATGATGTCAGAATACAGTCTTGATGTCACTTAACCATCTCAGCAGGGTGGTATGAAGCTAGAGCTTTAAAGCGAATATAAATGTTCAAAGAGTAACTGTTGAAATACAGAATTGTAAAGCAGCATTTGATGAAAAAAGAGCAAGAATCCATTGAGCATTTCTGTTACAAAACTCTCAAGCATTTTGATTGTGCTTGTATTCAGGACCAGGGACTGGTGGTTTATACCTAAACTCGTGTGTTCTGCTCCCCATATGAGTCAGTATTAATCTCAGAATAGATGTTGATTCAGGAATGGATATAAAGATATTTTATAATATGAATTCCAAGAACTATAAGCAAGTTATGTTAGACTGTCTAACTTATACAATACACCATGGGATTTTGAATGATACCTTGCTGGTGCCAATCAGATGAATTGTTTTTCCTGGGAAAGCCAAGGACATTAGCTGTTTTTACTGTTTTAATATGCTATTTCAGTTTTATTTGTACTTTTAATTGACATATTGTGGCAGCTATTAAAGAATAATTCGTTTAAGTGTGTATGCTAAAAGGTGTGACTGAATTTTCCATTTCAGGAATATAAGCCATATAGATAATAATTCAGCAACTAATTGCATCTCTGTTGCCTCTGATTTTTTTTTTAAATCTCTTTTCAAATATAACAGCTTCTATTTGAGAAAGAACTCACAATTAAGCTATTGAGGGCCCATTTTGAAACTAAAATAACTTTAAAAAAAATAGATACGTTCTGTCTCACACGTTCTTGAGAAATTAGGTTCTGAGAACACCAACAGGCTTACTCAACTCTTCATCCCACTAGAGTGACTTTAGTTCCATTGTTTTGTCCAACCAAACTTCAAATTATTTATTTATACGTTTATTAAATTAGGCTTTTATACCACCCTCCTCACAAGCAGGCTCAGGGCGATGAACAACAAAGCCTAGAAAACATATAAAATTATAAATAATCTCAAGTACAATTCCAAAAATACCCCAAACCCACATGGTGCCATAGTACAATTGTATCCCCCAATTTACTTTACTATAACAATACTTTAACAGTGAGATGTTCTGCCAAGCATATAACTGAGGACAGCAATAGGTTTTAACAGTTAGTGCACCAGCATCTGTTCACGACTGATTAACCCACTAGACCATTGATGTTAAAAACCAGTTGCTGTTAAAAAACCATAGCTGTTTAAACCTATTGCTGTCCTCAGTTATATGCTTGGCAGAACATCTCTGCTTTGCATGCCCTGCAGAAAACGTAACAGAGCCTGCAGGGCCCTGATGTTAGTAGGCAGAAAGTTCCACCAAGTTGTAGCCAGGGCCGAAAAGGCGCTTGGTCCTAAAACTGATAAACAACTTAAAAACTGATAAATCACCAGGCCCAGATGGCATACATCCGAGAGTTCTGAAAGAACTCAATTGTGAACTTGTGGATCTCCTGACAAAAATATGTAATCTTTCCTTAAAACTTGCCTCCATTCCTGAGGACTGGAAGGTAGCTAATGTCACTCCCATCTTTAAAAAGGGTTCCAGAGGAGATCTGGGAAATTACAGGCCAGTCAGTCTGACGTCGGTACTGGGTAAATTGGTGGAAACCATTATTAAGGAAAGAATTAGTAGGCACATAGATGAACAAAACCTATTGAGGCAGACTCAGCACGGTTTCTGTAAGGGAAGATCTTGTCTCACTAACCTGTTAATGTTTTTTGAGGGGGTGAACAAACATGTGGACAAGGGGGATCCAATAGATATTGTTTACCTTGACTTCCAGAAAGCTTTTGATAAAGTTCCTCATCAAAGGCTCCTAAGTAAGCTCAAAAATCATGGGATAGAAGGACAAGTCCTTTTCTGGATCAAAAACTGGCTAATTAATAGAAAACAGAGAGTGAGTATAAATGGGCAATTTTCTCAGTGGAGGGTGGTAAGCAGTGGGGTACCGCAGGGATCAGTACTTGGTCCACTGCTTTTTAAACTTGTTCATTAATGATTTGGAGATGGGAGTAAGCAGTGAAGTGGCTAAATTTGTGGATAATATGAAGTTGTTCAGGCTGGTGAAAACCAGTGAGGATTGTGAGGCACTCTAAAAGGATCTGTCAAGGATGGGCAAGTGGGCTTCAATGTGGCCAAGTGCAAGGTGATGCACATTGGAGCCAAAAATCATAAATATAAATACACATTGATGGGGTCTGAACTGGCAGAGACTGATCAAGAGAGATATCTTGGAGTTGTAGTAGATAACCCTGAAAATGTCAAGACAGTGTGTGAGTGCAATAAAAAAGTCCAATGCTATGCTGGGGATTATTAGGAAGGGTATTGAAAACAGACCAGCCAGTATCATAATGCCCCTATATAAATCAATGGTGCGACCTCATTTGGAATACTGTGTCCAGTTCTGGTCACCACACCTTAAAAAGGATATTATAGCTTTGGAAAAAGTGCAGAAAAGGGCAACTCGAATGATAAAAGGGTTGGAACAGTTTCCTTATGAGGAAAGGTTAAGGCGCTTAGGGCTCTTTAGCTTGGAGAAACGACGACTGAGGGGTGACATGATTGAGGTTTATAAGATTATGCATGGGAGCTGGTTCCGGTTTTCGTCGAGGGTGGACGTTTGCAGCTTTGGCTGCCCGTTCACTGCTATTCTACTGGACTTTTTAGGGGATATTCCACACACCCCTTACTGGCATCCCCTCGGAGGGGGGAGCCGAAAGCAAGGGGCTCGTTTCAGCGACTGGGGGGGGGCAACCCTTTTGTGGAGCAAGGAACTGCCTCGAAGCAGAAGACCAGCAGAACGGCCGACTCTCAAGACGCCGAGCTCAAGACGATACCCGAGGGACCACAGGAGTCATGCATATTTTGCATACCACAATCTTATGGAAGCTAAGTAACGTTAATGTTTATAGAATAAGGGCACAGAAAATTTAGACCATTGAGAGATAAAGTAACCCTCAGGAGATAGCGTTAAGGGGGAGTAGGGACGAGGTCCCTTTAAAGCGACCATCTTACGAGTGCAAGGTTTTTTTTCTTTTCTTTCTATGAAGTAAATACGAAAGAAGGAGGGGGTTTGTGATCGCTGTTAAAGATATAGGGACGATAGTTAAAGAAGACAGGCATCTTACTGTTGTGTTGTGTTTCTCCTTTTTTATATATTCATAATCCCTGGTGGATCGGTGATTGGGCGTGAGGCTTCAGAGTGAGGAGGAGAGGGGTCCGAACACATGCGCAGAGGCGTTGGGCTTGGCGGAGAAGATTGGCCCCGGCTTCGGAGGAGTTCGGGAGAAGCGGCAGAGAGACGACCCGTGCGCAGTTCGGCTTGGCTTCAGCTTCGGAGGAGGAGATTGGCGTCAACTTCGGAGGAGTTCGGGAGAAGCGGCGGAGAGACGACGCAGGCGCAGTTAGGCTTGGCTTCGGATGAGGAGATCGGCGTCGGATTCAGAAGAGTTCGGGAGAAGCGGCGGACAGTGAAGACGCAGGCGCAGTTTGGCTGGGTGAAGTGCTGGAGGAAAGAGGCAGTTTGGGAGGACCGGCGGCAGTGTGGTTTGGTGGTGCTAAAGACGCAGATTAACAAGCAGCTCCAGAGGGAGGAACAAAGAGTAGGAGTGTGACGACACGTGCACAGCCAAGAAAACTGAAGAAGAGAGGCAAGAGTAATGAACATTAGGACCCAGAAATAAAGGCTTAGAGGAGTAACAGAGATTAAGAGATTAAGAGTGAGGTGGAGTGGAGAACCATAGGGCTAGACAAAACGCCAGAGAAGATAGATAGAAAGAATAATAGTTTGTAGAAGGCTATATTAAGAAAATAATATATACAGATTGAAATAATCAAAGAGCTGTGTAGCAAAGATAAAGATTTAAGTTTAAGTATTAAATGGCCACAGGAGGAAGTGGAAGTAGGAAAAGCTCTTTAACATCACCGGGATAAGCAAGTATCTAAACTCAGTTAAAGCTAAATACAATGAGTGCCAGCCAGACGCAGAGTAAAGAGATGAAAAATTTGATAAAAGAAATAGTGGAGCAAACTACCAGGCATATAATAGACACTTCATTACCAGATATGCTTACGAAAGAAATGGAACCATTACAGGCAAGGATGGGAGAAATGATTAAGCAAGAACTAGAGCCAATTCAAAAAAATATTATGGAAATTTCCCTAGAAATGAAAACAGATACAGAGGAGATAAAAAAACAAATTAATGAAAATAAACAAGAGATACTGAAAATAGCGAAAGATTGCACCAACACAGAAGAAAAGTTACAGGAGATGGATCAAGAAGTTCATGAATTGAAACAAAAAATGGATAAAATGGAAGAAACATTGATGAATTTAGAATTAGATAGAGCAGCACTGTTGATTAGATGTCAAAATGTACCGGAAAATTTGGAAAAAAAATTAAAAGAGGAAATGATCAATAACTTGTCCCAACAACTAAAGATAGGAACGTATGACGAGATAGAAAAAGAAATAAAGGTGGTGTATAGAAAAAATACAGCATACTCAAGGCGGCATAAAACACCAAGAGAGGTCCATATTAAGTTTAATAGAAGGCAGATGAGGGATAAAATGTTAAAAGCTTCTAACGATACTAAGGTCATAATAAATGATAAGGAAATAAAACTACTAAAGTATATTCCGTGGAGGATTAGGGGGAAAAGGCAAGCGTATTATGTCATAACGGACCTTCTAAAAGCAAATGAGATTTTTTTATAGATGGCTTATGCCTGAAGGGATATTATTTACATACAAAGGAAAAAGATTTAAACTAGACTCTATATTTAAAGCGCAGAACTTTCTAGAGAATTATGGGGAGGATCTTGGATGGGAAGGAGAAAGAGAAGAAGAAGGGGGAAAAGAGAGTGAAACAGAAGAAGAAATACGGGATACTAAAGAGGATTCTAAAGAGGAGGATGAGAAGAGAAAGAAAGAAACAAGAAGACGAAGAGGACCTTCCTCGCAGGTGCTTACACGGTATAGAGCAAATTTAAATATGACCCACAATAAGTATGGAAAGAAGTAAGAAATTAGACATTGTATCAATTAATGTAAATGGTCTGAATAGCCCGCAAAACAAAAAAGGATTTTTCACCAAATAAATAAATTAAAAGCAGAGATAATTTGTATACAAGAGACTCACATAAGAAAGAAGGATGTAAAATACTTGCAATCCAAAAAAACAGGATTATTTTATGCATCGGATGAGAAAAAGAAAAGAGGAGTTGCTATCTATGTTAAAGATCCTTTAAATCCGGAACTTGTATTTACATCAACGGATGGAAGAACAGTGGCAATATCTTTGACCCGAAAAAACAAGAAAATGCTGATAGTAAATATTTATGCCCCTAATCAAAACTAGGAGAAATTTTATAAGCTCTTACAAGGGAAGCTAGCTTCTCATATATATAATGAACTATGCATAATAGGAGATTTTAATACAGTATATGATGCAAAAATAGACAGGAAAAATTCAGGGGGGACAAGAGAAGGGGTAATACACTTCCGATATCCTTCTTGGAATTAGCGGAAGAGCATAATATTGTGGATTTTTGGAGAGTGAGAAACATGGAGAAGAAAGACTTCACGTTCTATTCTAACAGACATAATTTGTGGTCAAGAATCGACATGGTATGGGCTCAACGACATTTATTAATGAAGTTAGAGATATAGAAATATTACCGAGTACTTTCGCTGATCATAATCCAATTAAGATGTCATTACAGGATACATATAATAAATCAAGATGGTACATGAATAAAAAATTGATAAATAAAAAACAATTTGTTGAAAAAACTAAGATCGAGTTAGAGGAATTCTTTAAAAGAAATATAACATCGGAAATGTCAATACTGACACTATGGGACACATTCAAAGCTTATTTACGAGGAATATTTATTAATGAAGATGCGTGGGAGAAGAAACAACAAAAAAGCAGCTACTCAAACCTGGTGAATCAAGTAAAACAAGAAGAAGCTAAATTGAAGAAGGGCAGAGATACAGAAAAATCAAGTTAAAACTGAACTTATTACAACACCAATTGAACTTATTATTAACGCAAGAAATAGCCAAAAACTTGGAATATACTAAACAATATTATTTCGAACATGCCAATAAGCCATCTAGATGGTTATCATACAAGATAAGAAAAGAAAAAGAGAAAAAAGTAATTAAAGTATTAAGGGACGATAAACAAGTGGATAATTATGATAAGCAAGGAATTAAAGAAATTATAGAAAAAATTTATACTAAATTATATCACCAAGAAGTATTAAATCCCCAGAATACACAGGATTATATCTTAAAATGGAATAAAAGGACCTTCGATGAAAAACAAAAGTCTGCTCTAAATAGTCCAATATCATGTTGTGAAATAATTGAAAGTATTAGAAGACAGAAAAGAAATAAAGCACCAGGACCAGACGGTATACCTATAGAGATATACCAAAAATTTGAAGATCAAATTCTACTCCCATTTAAAGAGGTAGTAAAAGAAATAGCATTTTGGGGGGAAATGCCAAATTCTTGGACCAAAGCTCTGATAACGTTAATTCATAAGCCAAAAACAGATGAAAAGGAGGTAAAACATTATAGACCAATACCTTTGCTAAACGCTGATTATAAGATCTTTGCATCTATAGTAGCGACAAGACTGAAAAAGGTCTTAGTAGATCTAATTAATCAAGATCAGGCAGGATTTCTTCCAAGAAGGCAATGAAAGAACAATATAAGAGTGATTATGGACGTGCTAGAATATTACGAACTACATCCAGGAAAACAATTAGCGTTAATATTCCTAGATGCAGAAAAAGCCTTCGATAGAGTAAACTGGGATTTTTTGTTGCAAAAGCTTGCTAAATGGGAATGTGGAGAGAATTTCTACACGATGATAAAAGCAATATATTTAAAGCAGGTAGCTAAAGTGGTGGTAAATGGAGATATAACCCATAACATAGATATACAAAAAGGCACGAGGCAGGGTTGCCCACTTTCACCATTGTTATTTATATTTACATTAGAAACATTGACAGACCTGGTTAGAGAAAATGACAGTATAAAAGGTCTAAAAATTAAATATGAAACTTTTAAACTACAAGCGTACGCAGATGACCTGGTTTTTATAGTGGAAAATCCTATAGACTCTATCTCTCCTTTGATGAACTGTATTGAAGGTTATGGGAAAGTATCGGGTTTAAAAATTAATTATAATAAAACAAATATACTAACAAAGAATTGTACAGTAAAATGTGTAGAACAGATTCAAAGAATATCACACATGAACATTGTTAAAAAAGTGAAATACCTCGGAGTGACAATGACAAAGAGAAATAATACACTAATAGAGGATAACTATAATAGATGGTAACAAGACATCAAAAAAGATTTAGAAAAATGGGGAAATCTGAAGCTATCCTTTATGGGGAAAATAGCTCTACTAAAGATGAACGTGTTGCTGAGATTTTTATTTTTGGCTCAGAATATCCCAGTGCTGAGGAATGTTAAATTCTTTAATGAGTTGGATAGAATATGCAGACGATTTGTATGGTCTAAGAAAAGTGCATGGATAAAGTGGAAAGTCTTGCAGGATAGGAAGGAGAGCGGGGGCTTGGGACTCCCAAACTGGAAGCTTTATTACTCGGCAGCTGTAATGGTATGGATAAAGGAGTGGGCACTATTAGAAAATAAAAGACTTCTAACCTTGGAAGGCTTTGATTTAGCAATGGGATGGCATGCGTATTTGGGGTATGAAAAAGATAAAACAGATTCTAAATTCAAACAACACACTATAAGAGGAGCTCTTAATAAAATCTGGCAAGAGACTAAAGAACGATTCTATACTAAAATGCCAAGATGGATATCACCATTAGAAGCATTTATAAAGCCATCTTTGATGATAAAATCTAAACTAGTAAGCTATGAAACATTATTAGATAAAGATGATAATCTAATATCGACAGAGCAATTGGTGAATCAGAATATAAAATTAACATGGTGGGAAATAATGCAACTAAAAACAAGATTTGAAAAAAATGAAACTAAAGGGTTCCACTGGGGAAAAACTGATTTAGATAAGCTGTGGCTGTCTACAAATGATAAACTAATACAGAAGTTGTACAAGTTATTTCTGGTGGAATATGAGCAAGATGAAGAGGTGAAAAGTTCAATGATAACGTGGATGCAGGACATTGGGTACATTATCGAGGATGAGAACTGGTCTAAAATATGGAAGTCTGTGTATTCTATTCCATATAAGGAGAACGTGTTTAAAATGTTTCACAGGTGGCATTTGTCACCGGACAAATTGGCAAAATATTACCCTAGTTTGCCAAAAAACTGCTGGAAGTGTAAAAACAATGTGGGCACCTTCTATCATACTTGGTGGAGATGCCCAGTTATTGGTGTATGGTACAAAAGTTATTAACTAATATATTAAAGGTAGAAATACCTTTAATCCCAGAATTATTTTTGCTGAATATAATAACAGGTAATTATAAAACGGAAGAAAAATACATAATTATATATATAATCACAGCAGCTCGGATCTTGTTTGCCAAATACTGGAAACAAGGGGGAATACCCCGCAAAAAGAATTAATTTACAAAGTTTTTGAGGTGGTAGAAATGGATAAATTAACTATAAGTTTACAAAATAAGGATGATGAGTTGTTTAAAAAAAGGTGGGGAAAGCTATATATATGGTTGGACAAGAAACAATGTGTAAAATAAGGTGAATGAATGACTCCAATTTAAGTTTGCAGTGTTTGTATTTTCTATGTTGGGTTAGAGAAGATATGGAAAAGGTTGTATCTTCTGATGTTGTATATTGGATAAGTTGTATCACTGTTTACTGAAAAACTGAAATAAAAATAAGTGTTTTTAAAAAAGATTATGCATGGGATAGAGCAGGTAGAGAAAGAGGTACTTTTCTCCCTTCCCCACAATACAAGAACTCGTGGGCACTCCATGAAATTGCCGAGCGGTCGGGTTAGAACGGATAAAAGGAAGTACTTCTTCACCCAAAGAGTGATTAACACTTGGAATTCACTGCCACAGGAAGTGGTGCCAGCTACAAGCATCGACGGCTTCAAAAGGGAATTAGATAAGCATATGGAGCAGAGGTCCATCAGTGGCTATTAGCCACAAGGTATAGATAGGGGCTCTGGGGCAAGTGATACTCTGTCTTCTTGGTGCTTGGGGGGAGGGGGCAACAGTGGGAGTGCTTCTAATGTCCTGGCCCCACTGGTGGACCTCCTGATGGCACTGGTATTTCTGGCCACTCTGTGATACAGAGTGTTGGACTGGATGGGCCTTTGGCCTGATCCAACATTGGCGTCTCTATACAGGCTGCCAAGGTGGCAGTAGAGCTGAGAGCTGTGATAATAGTTACTGAATACTGCTTGGCAGTGAGTGAGCTGAGGCCATCATGATGATAGTTGTTTGCACAGTCGATTGTCCTCTTCTTCCCTACGCTGTTCCTTCCTTTATATCCTTTCCTGTCTGTTGTTATCAATGTAATCCTCTTAACTGTCCTGGTTTTACAGTGCACCATGTTTATAATGTGTTATTTTGGTTTTGGAACTACACTGTCAAGTAAGCCTTAATGTCAAAAGTACAATACCAGAATTAATGGCATGTTTGGATTACTGTCTGCAATATACCAGTCAGTACTTTGTTTCTGTCACTCTGGTCCTTTACAAGGTAAACAGTGCATGAAGGTTTATAAGGAATACGATTTGCAAATACTATAAAATCACTCAAAAGTACAAAATTAAGGCATTAAAATCAGGGGTTTATTGACTCTGTCTTTTGGGGAAATTGAAGCGGCAGAAGTGGTGGTGGTGGGTTGAACGGAAGGAAACAATAATGTGTATTAGTGTAAAAGATTGCTTTGTATTTAGTCCAGGAAATTTTGGCAAGCAATTGAAATTTTAACTGTATACATACAGTAAATAGGGGGTGTGGCGTCGGAGCACTGCCGCATGGACGCCTAAATCCGAGGCTCCGTTCCTTCCCTACCCGAATTGCCATGCGAACATCCAAAAATCACTTTTAAAATACCCCTGCAACATCATCGGACTTAAGTTAACACTCCGGACTCTGTGGCACTTATCAGGGTGAGTCAAATCTTGCTAAATAAGCCGTTTTTCGTGTGGCGATCAAACGTTTCTCAAAATGGCCGCCAACAACAAATCTAAAAAGAAAGACGCACAAGACGAGCCTGTAACCTTAAAAATGTTGCAAACAACATTAAAAAAACTTTTTCCAGACCTTTGAGAATTCTGTATTAGAAAAGTTCAACTCAAAAATTGATAATGCTTTGCTGCCTTTAACGGAGCAAATCAATCACTTAACTTTGGCACTAGAAACGACAAAAGCCATTGCTGAAACAGCCTGTACTCTAGGCACCACCATACAAACTGAAAACCAAGAACTGCAAAAGAACAATTGTACATGAAAGAACGACTTTTGTCTCTGGAAACTGAAGCACGGAAACATCATTTAAAATTCAGGGGGTTCAAAGAACAGCCAGAGGTAGAAGCAAAACTGCAATCCCAACATGGCTGGCCTCATTAATCTATACTGAAGAAGAAACCACACAGCTGTCTACAATTAAAATCTATCGGCTTGGAATTCCAAATAAGCCTAAAAGAAAATACCCAAGAGACATTTTGCTTGAACTATCTGATCTGAAAGAAAAAAATGCCATTATGAAAATAGCACGTGAACTGGGATCTCTAACTTTTCAGGATGCAAAAATCAGCGTTTTCCCAGACTTACCAGCAGAAGCATTAAAAATACGCCAACAACTGAGAGAAACCACCATGAAGCTCAGAGAACACAACATCCAATATCGATGGCTACCTTCAGGTCAAATCAGAGTGCAACACCAGGGAAAACAATTCTTCGCCTCAGACAAAGACAGTGGTCTATATCTACAAAAAGTCCTGCAACTTGAAGAACACATGGAAACTACAAAGCCTTCATTTAAAAGAAGACTATCATTTGAACTTTCTCCACAAAAGCCACAAAAATTCCGGTTTAATACATCAAATGTGGGTGCGAACAACTATAGAAGATAGAAAACTACCTGAAGGAAGAAGCAAGATATGTTAAATTTGTTATCACTAATTTTGAGTCTTAACTCTTATATTGAAATGTTATATATGTGATTGATACAAAATATTTTTACTAATTATGGGGAAAGAGGGGGGGAAGGAGTGTTACTAAGGATTGAAGCCTCTACTTATAGAGTAGAAGCAAAAGTAATCAAGGTACTCTGAGATAAACAGTATAG
>NW_015176021.1:11217-16411 GCF_001447785.1 Gekko japonicus | reverse complement strand
GAAGTTAATTTGTTTGCAAAAGTTTAGTTTAGGTAGGTTAGAACATAGTTAGCAGGGCACCAATAATACCCCTTTTTAAGGAATTTTTTAGCAAAAGAAACTCATTTCAACGTTTCAACTATTTCTCAGTATTATATATTGTATTGATAAGATTGTCATTTTACCTTGGAACTTAAACAATGTCTAAAATGTTGAAAATAATGTCTTGGAACGTGCGAGGTTTGAATAATAATTTAAAGCAAAGACATATAACCTCGCAAATTTTGAAGTATAAACCTGACACTGGCTGCGGTCACACGTAACAGAAGCCACACAAGTGAGACGGAAAACAGCCGGAGTTTCCGGGCGCGATCTCACCAGCACATCTGGGAAGCGTAGCACTCCCGTGGCTCAACCGAGGCTTCCAGCCGAAACTGCGTGGCAAAAAACTAGTACCTTGGAGGTACTAGTTTCCGGAAACTGCGGGGCAAGGGCGGGCGTCTGATCGCGTTTCCGGTGGCATCCGGCGCCCACCCATGTCCCCTTGCAAATAAGGTGTTTTTTTGTCCAAGTCTCTGTGGATGCGCATGCGCACCCAACGGAGCATGCGCATTTGTCATGTACACAAAAATAAAAAACAGTTTGCCGCAGCGCGCGCTTCTTCGTTGTGCGCCGGCTTGTCCTGTGATCGGCACCTCTCCCTTGCCATGGAACCTCCACGGTACCTCCACACGACCTCCACAGGAGGTCTGATCACGTAACTGCACAGTAGTTTGCCCCAGGGCAAACAGCCACGCTTCTCCTCTGCAGTTTCCTTCCCGTGTGACCGGGGCCACTATTTTATTACAGGAAACCCACCTGAAAAGTAACATCCACCCAATTGTTAAATCCTCATGGTATAAAGAACAATACATGTCGATAGGTTTGTCCAAATCGAGAGGCACCGCAGTGGTTTTAGCAAAAAAATTGCATTTTGAACTGACAGGAGAATTGATCGATCCAAATGGCAGGTATAATTTTATAAAAGGAAAGTTGGAAGGTAAGCAGGTTACAATTGGTTCAGTTTATGCTCCCAATGAATCACAACTCAATTTCATACAAAACACCCTAGATCTTTTGCAAGAATTTCAAGAAGGTGAAGTAATAGTGGGGGGGGGGGGATTGGAATTACCCTCTAGATTTTTTTATGGACAAATCTAAACAGAAAAAAAGATGTATAAAAAATAGGAATGCTCCTTCCCAATTACAGCAGCTTGTTAGATCACACGGCTTATGTGACATTTGGAGAGTCAAAAACCCAACTGAAAGGGATTATACTTTTTACTCCTCAAAATTTGACGTTCATACCCGTATTGATGTTATTTTAATTTCACACTCATTAATAACTTTAACTAAAAAGGTTGACATTGGAATTAAAGTATGGTCAGATCACCACCCAACTTTTTGTGAAATTGACTGGATAGACACACCACAAACCACAAAAAAATGGAGTTTAAACAAATCTTTATTGTACAACCCAGAAATAATTAATCAAATAACAGAAACCATAAACAAATTTTTGGAATGAAAATGATCCAAGAGACACCTCATATCAAAACACATGGGACGCAATGAAGGCTGTCCTTAGGGGCAAACTAATTGCCATTGCTTCTCACCTGAAAAAAGAAAAACAACAACATTTATTAACAATCCAAAACAACATCAAAAAACTAGAGCTATTACAGAAAAGGAACAATTCTAAAAAAAATTACAAACAATTATTAGCTGAAAGGAAATTATTAGAACAAGAAGCAAATGAAAAAATTCAAAAAGATCTGATTTTTATCAAACAAAGATATTGGTCGAAATCCTCCAAATCCTTAAGATTACTTTCTTGGAAAGTTACAGAAAAAAAACAGTCACGACTAATCCAATCTTTGCAAAACTATAATGGAAAAATTACAAGAGAACATCAAGAGATAAAAAAGATTTTAGAAAAATATTATACTACTCTTTATGAGTCTAAACATATCCAAACTGAGAACATTTCATCCTATATGATGAAACATAACTTATTAAAAAAGGTCTCAAATGCACATAGGGAATATTTAGATAGTATTATTATGCCTGTAGAAATATTGGAAGCTATAAACCAACAAAAAAATAACACTGCAGTTGGTCCAGATGGATATCCTCCAGAATTTTATAAAACTTTTAAATCAACACTAATAGGTCCTTTAGAAGATTTATGCAATGACATATTAACATCAGGTACTATTCCAAAATCGTGGAACCAATCTGAGATGGTCCTAATCTTAAAGCTTGGTAAAAATGCAATATTTCCTACATCGTATAGACCAATCTCTTTATTGAATTCGGATGGAAAATTATTTACAAAAATTATAGCAAATAGACTCAAAAAAATACTCCCTCATCATATACATTTTGACCAATCTGGTTTTTTACCCAAAAGAAATATTATTGAAAATATAAGACGGACACTAAATATTATTACACATTGTGAAAACAATGCCATTGAAGCCCTGTTGATGTTGTTAGATGTGACCAAGGCTTTTGACAGCATAGAAGCAAATTATTTACAAGAAGTGTTAAAGAATATGCAATTTGGAACAAATTTTCAAAATGTGATTCAATCTTTATATCATGAACCCACGACCAAACAAAGTAAATAATGATTTATCTAATACTATTTATTTAAAAAGAGGAACGAGACAGGGATGTCCCCTCTCCCCTTTATTATTTATCTTAGCTATTGAACCCTTAGCAGAACATATTAGGAATAACACAAACATACACGGAGTACAAATTGGACACTTATAAAACTAGTCTTTATGCTGATGACATCATTTTATATATTACAGAACCCAAGGATTCGCTGAGAGAACTTTTTAGTACTCTAAAACAATTTGAAAATATTTCAGGCCTTAGTTTTAATAATGAAAAAACTATAATTCATCCAATACATATGAAAGAAGACCTAATATCACTAATAAACGAAAAGTACCAAATGAAACCTCCTACTAAGGCGTGGCGATATTTAGGAATTTACATTCCATTACACCAATCTGATTTAGTCAAAGAAAATTTTGATAAATTACAATCTGAAATCCGAACAACTTTAAACCAATGGCAATCCAAATCTATTTATTGGAATGATAGAATCAATTTAATTAGAAGTTTTATACCTATTTTTTAAGGTAAAAAAACCTACAAAAATGACAAGCTGAAATAAACAAATTTTTGTGGGCAGGAAAGAAGCCTAGAATAAGAGCTACCACTATGTATAGAGCAACTAGACGTGGTGGTCTAAATATACCAAATCTGCACTGGTTGTATGAAGCTAAGCTAGAAACCCCTCCAATTTGGTCTCAGATAGAATTAGATTGTTTAAAGCCACACACTTTATATGAAATGTTATGGGATCCAAAAATATTTAAAAAATGTAAGCCAACTCAAAATCCATATTTAAATAATTCCTTAAAAATTTGGTACAAATGGAAACCAATTTTGGCTCCGGGGATATCGAGTCAATCATCATACATTCGTCAAGAATGGTTTATTCCAGGTAAAGATTGAGAATATTATGATAGTTGGCAGAAAGCTGGCATAACAAAAATTTCACATTTTTTTGAAAAAAATGATATTTTGACAAAAGCACAACTGGAAGACAAGATTAAACATAAGATACATTGGTATAAATATCTTCAAATAAGACATCTTTTAGACTCTCCCCCTCTACAATCAATGAGAACGCGCCCCTTAACTCCGCTAGAACAATTTTTAGACAAAGAACCCAAATTGTTTCACAATCTTACCTCCTTAATTTACAAACAACTAAGTCATAATAGAGAAGAAAAACTTACGTTATATCAAAAGCAATGGAAAGAAGATTTAAAAATCGATTTGACTGAAGAAGACTGGCAATTAATATGGGAAGGATATAGCAATAACACGAAAATTATTCATGTACATATGCTTATGTCAAAAATTATTATGAGATGGCATATTCCACCTATTAGACTTTCTCGCATAAATAAAGAATATAGCCCGTACTGCATGAAACAATGTGGTAATAAAGCAGACTTCATACACTGTTGGTGGACTTGTGAGTATATACAACGGTTTTGGGAAAAAATTATAGAGGAAATTAAAGTTATTTGTGCGGTAGACTTACCTTTTTCCCCTGAGGTATTATTGCTGGAACGTTGGCCACATCCTAGAAAATTTAAAAACAAAGAAGAACTAATTTCAATGTTATTAGCAGCCGCACGTCAACTTATTGCTACAAAATGGTTGGAAAAGAATCCTCCTAACTTAGAACAATGGTATAACAAAATATGGGAAATGTTTATTATGTATAAATTAAATATAAAAATGTCTAATGCATCTCCTGACAGGTAGTTGCTGTATGGTACCCTGTTGTAAGTCACATGTTAAGTAAGGATATAATTCCAAACAATCCACAATATAAAAAAAGTATCTGAAATTCTTAATCGGGAAAACATCGAGACAAGTATGACCCAATAATGCCTTTCAGGTGATACTGTAACAGGGTTGGAATGCTATGAAACATTGATGAGGAATTTATCATCTCTGTGTTCTGTGGAAAGGGGGGCTATGAGAAAAGGGGAGACTACACCCAGACCAAAGAGTAATAATTGGTACGATGAGGAGTGTAGGGAACTGAAGAGATCAATTAGATCACAGTTTAGAATAACTAAGAATACAGGCCATCAGAATGATATAGAAAAGATTAGATTCCTTAAACAAAAATATAAGAAGACTATCAAACGAAAGAAAGAGCTAACATCTCAGAAAGATTGGTCATCCCTCCATCTAGCGATAGCAAATAAGGATCACAAGCTTTTTTGGAAGCTAATTAAAAACTCTTCCTCCCCCTCATACCACCAGGCAGATATAACTCCATCTCAGTGGATATCTCATTATAGTGCCCTCCTTCAAAGCTCAATGGAACCCATATCGATCGACCATTTGGCACACAGCCCTTTAGTTGAGAACATTCGAAGTTGGCCAGCGGTCCTCCCTAGCCAAATAATTAATATAATAAAACATTTGAAACGAGGAAAAGCTCCCGGCCCGGATTTTATTCCTCCTGAATTATTCCTTATGAACCCTACTTGCTGGGGTTCTTGTTTAGCTTCCATCTTTTCATTAATAAATAATTCCGGTGCTATACCAACCGAGTGGAGGCGCT
>NW_015176021.1:10917-11105 GCF_001447785.1 Gekko japonicus | reverse complement strand
AAGCAATTCTTTATCCAGAACAGATAGGTTTTCGCAAAGGGGCTTCAACGATCGATCATTGCCTTGTTTTACATCACTTGGCGAGCAAGTATCTGGCTTCCCCAGGTGGGAAACTTTATGTGGCCTTCATGGACCTGAAGACCGCTTTCGACTCAATTAACCGCGGTAGGCTATGGTGTAAATTGGCA
>NW_015176021.1:10212-10382 GCF_001447785.1 Gekko japonicus | reverse complement strand
AACCTTGGGGATTGATACAACAGCTTCATTGTTAAACGAGTCGCTCAGAGAAATTAAATCAAAACTAAAGGATCTTGACTTCAGCAGTACCCTCCAAAGAGCTCGACGTACTTGCTCTGGTCTATCCTTAGGTCTTGCCCCCCCTGAGGCTATTCCGTCATATTGCTACA
>NW_015176021.1:9050-9934 GCF_001447785.1 Gekko japonicus | reverse complement strand
CCACGGCTATAGTGGCTTCCTTTCTAGCTGCGGTGATTAAGAAAACAAATCTCCCTGAGTTTAACTAGTTTACTGCTGATAACTGTCGACCTTTTAAGTGTGTGTTGTTGTTGTTGTTTTAATTTATTTTATTTTACCCTGTACAGTTGCTATGGCTTTTTTGCTAATGCAATAAATATTATTATTATAAAAAAAAATTTATTTTTGATTTTGTAAAATTTACTGAAAAAATAGTATGTTATTGTATGTATATTTCTTCAAATGTTGGTATGTTATTGTATGTGTATTTTTTCCTTTTCTTTCAAATGTTGATTTTTGTGTGTAAAAGTTGAAAAAATATTAATTGAAAAAATACACACAGTAAATAACTATATATGGAGACTGTGAGGTGCCTTTTTTCTTAGTGGGCAGAGTTCTGATGCAAAGAGGTCTGTACAATGTAGGGGGACTGACTTGATGGTGGCCGATGGCTCACTTTTTCAAACTAAGTGGAAAATATAGATAGCCATAGCCAAATACTTTGGGGGATATGTTACAGAACAGTTAAATCCTGGTTTGGGGGGTGGGTCATAAAACAGCAAACATTTGAAGGACTTGTAGTCAGTGTTCTCTCTAAGCTGAGTTAGTGTGAACTAGCTCACAGTTTTTTAGCCTCCGGCTCACACATTTTTGTCTCAGCTCAGGGAGGAGGGCTCCAGAGCAAACTGATTTATGCAGGAGCCCAAAAGCTCACTCATGACTTTTAATGCCAGTCGCTCACAAAGTAGAATTTTTGCTCACACTTAGAGGGAGCATTGCTTGTAGTTATATTCATATAGAGATCATGTGGTTGGAGTCGGCTCCATGACAAAAAATAATAATAATAATCAGAACACCAGCGGTAT
>NW_015176021.1:5411-8823 GCF_001447785.1 Gekko japonicus | reverse complement strand
TTATTTGTTTAAAATGTGTGTGCGCGCGGGGGGGGGGGGGGGGGCGCCAGAAGGGATCCTCGCCTAGGGTGCAAAATAAGCTGGGGCCGGCCTGGTTGTAGCTTTGGTCAATGAATCCTTGGCTTTGTGATTTGATGAAGGTGCTGAGAATTTTATGTCAGAGGGCCCAAGCCTCCCTCACAGAACTGGAGTTTTCAGGGTTTCTCGGTGAGAGAGTATATCTATTGACACAATTCCAGCCATTTAGGACTCACTGCAGCCTCTAAAGAGACCATCTACTGCAGCAGGACAGACAGAGCTGGAGTAAGAACTTTTGCCAGCTTGACTTTTGCCCCCCCCCCCCCTCCCCCAGTGGTGCTGCAAAGGAAGGAGGAGCATCTGGGGCCGCTTTAAAAATTGTGACTGGGAAGAGGTGAAGTCCCATCTCCTACGTGACTGTTGAAAAGTGAAAAGCGAAAAAGATGGAAATTTGGGGAGCAATCCTGTTAAGTCCGATGCTTAACAAAATAGTCAGAGAGTGATTTCAGCAAAACTCAGGTTTATTTCAGCTCGACGATCATTTCTCTAACACGGTACAACTTCTGATAGCCCGAACAGCTATTCCATTGCAGCTGCTCGGTATTTAAACATTCCGGGCTAATGTAGCCACTACTACTATACAGTTATCAACCTATCAGGTTGAGCGCATAAAGGACCGATCAGAGTCTTTCCCGCTTATATACATTTGAACCTGATTGGACGCATTAGTCTTGAACTTCAATCCCTGTTCAAGACGAAGCTTAACATTGCTTCCCTATGAGATGTTTCACATTACATCTTAACGTATTCATGGCAGCTTCTGAATACATTACAAATTCTATGGAGGTCTACTCAGATGTGAGACCCATTTTGTGCTTCCCCCCACAAAAGTGTTCTTAGAATTGCAGCCTTAATGCTGCGTCCTAGTTCTGCTGTTGCAAAAATAGAGATCTTGAGTTGCAGTTTTTCTCTTGTTACCATATATATGATTTTGTTTTTGTTAGGTGGTGCACATGAAGGTCTGCAACACTTGGGTCCATATGGAAATATACCCAATATTGTTGCTGAGTTAACTGGTGACAACATACCTAAAGATTTCAGTGAAGATCAAGGATATCCTGACCCTCCAAATCCTTGCCCAGTTGGAAAAACAGGTAAGTTGCAAGATTTGCAGTACAATCCAAAAAAGTTACACTTTTGTAAGTCCATTGTCTTGAAGTATTTTATTTTGCGTATTAAAGGCAGAGGGTTTTGGATGCCTTTGCAGTAAAAATAAATTTAAATTCTACACAACCTAAATCAGAATAAGTAAATATGTACCTTTCCTTATTTGGCAGAATTCATTCTCCTTCCAAGATCCAGTTTTTAAAAGTGTTTTTTTACTTTTTGGAAAGAGAGAGACAGACAGGGGTCATTTCGTAGAAAAAGAGGTGCAGGAGCTCATTAGCATAACTAATTTGCATTTGTCACACCCCCTGGCATCACCAGAATTGTGTCAGAAGGCAACACCCACCGCTCAGGCTCCAAACTTTTAAAAAAATTAGCAGCAGTTGGTAATATTAGATGCCAGCCAGAAATGTTCAGGAACACATTTTTATAAAGGGATTAGAACGGTAGTATAATGGAACAGCTGAGATCAGTTTTATAAGTGAACAAGTCGGAACACGGAAGGAATTCCAGGAGGTATCTTTCCCATTATTTCATCTTTCCCTTTCCTGAAAGCCCCCATAACTGCTCCCCTTTTCCTGCTTCCTACTCTCCTTCTAGGGTTGCCAGACACTGGGTGGGGGATAGAGATATCCTGGAGTCACAACAGATCTCCCTACTAAAGAGATCGGTTCCCCTTAGGGTTGCGAGATCGAGGTTGGGAAATCCCTGGAGATTTGGGGGAGGAGTCTTGGGAGGGTGAGGTTTGGGGAGGGAAGCAACCTCAGCAGGATATAATGCCATAAAGTCCATCTTCCAAAGCAGCCATTTTCTCTGTAGTCTGGAGATAGGATCCCCAGGGTCCCACCTGGAGGCTGGCCACCCGTATGCGGCAAGAAGCGTGTCCTTGCTTTCAGTGGATTTCCTTGTTGGAGCTGATCTGCCTATGCTACATCCCACAATGTTTCCCAGGGTCTCCCAGCTTTCAGTAGCGGCTTTTCCGGTGGTACACTCGCAGGGCTCTTTTTGTAGCAGGTACTCATTTGCATATTAAGCGACACACCCCTAACGTAGCCAATCCTCCAAGAGCTTACAGTAGCTCCTATAAGAAGAGCGCTGTAAGCTCTTGGAGGATTGGCTACATTAGGGGTGTGTGGCCTAATATGCAAAGCAGTTCCTGCTACAAAAAGAGCCCTAGGAGGCTGCAGAAGACATGTCGAGGCAGGAAAAATCTGTTCCATACAGAGCTCTTTTTGTGGAGGGTTTTTGAGCCATCTCTTAGATTCCGATATCCTTTCCTTGTCCCAACCCATAGCTTAAATGTTTCACAAGGTTTGGAATTATTAGCTAGAACCCCTTTCCAAGACAAAAATGAGAATCCATAGCATTAAAAATTTGGGAATTTGGCTTAAGGGACAGCTGTTTAACTATATTTCTTCTTGAATAGAAGTTGCCATGTACTTTTGAAAAGGTGATGATGTGATTATTCCATCATGTACCCAGACAGACATGAATCAGGGTTGCCAGCTCTGGGTTGGGAAATACCAATCGGACATGATATTATTGACAGTTTCTATGAAAATTTCCCATGTGATACAAGTCACAAGCACAAGCTGCTTGTGGTGTGCATTGCAGTAAATTAATGTTGTGTAGTTCCTTCCCCTAGAAATAGCATCTGTATTTTCTTTTCAACAATTGAATTTTTAAAAATCTGAAATTAGACTTAGATCTCTCATTTTTCCTCCTATTTGTTTATCCCAATAGACTCTGTTAGTGGTTAAGACATCAAGATTGAAATCATGACTCCAATGCAGAGGTCAGTTCGGGAGGGATCGTGGGGGATCGCAGTTCCCCCGGGTGAGGTGCGGGGGGCGGGGCACACAACAAAGCCCCGCCCCTTGCTTCCAGCCATCCCGCTTCTGGCCCTCATTCAGCCAGGAGGAGGCAGGAGAAGAGGGAGGATAAGTTGCTTCCTCCCCGCCTCTCCCCACCCCTGCCTGCCTGGGGCCAGGGAGGGCCTTGGCGGGGCTTCCTCGCACTCCCGCCGGCCTTGCAGGTCTACCGCCGGGCCCCTGATGTCAGGGGGTGTGGCATATGCTAATGAGTTATGCTAATGAGTTCCTCTAGCTCTTTTTCTACAAAACTACCCCTGCTCCAATGGAATTATTATATTAAAAAAGGAGGTTTCCGGCCTCTTTTCTTTGTCCTTGATTTAAAAAATACAGCAAAAATTGGTGGTGGTTCAGCC
>NW_015176021.1:1639-5277 GCF_001447785.1 Gekko japonicus | reverse complement strand
GTAGAATTTTTGCTCACATGACTCCACAGCCTAGAGGGAGCATTGGTTGTGGCAAGCATCTCAGAGGTGGAAATTATGGCCAAAAATGCTAATGAGACCATAGGGCAGGATTTCTCATCTCTGCTAATGATCATGTTACAAAATGTCTTACATAGTACTGTTATTAATTAAGAGAACATAAGAGACGCCAATGTTGGATCAGGCCAAAGGCCCATCCAGTCCAACACTCTGTGTCACACAGTGGCCAGAAATACCAGTGCCATCAGGAGGTCCAGCAGTGGGGCCAGGACATTAGAAGCCCTCCCACTGTTGACCCCCCCCCCAAGCACCAAGAAGACAGAGCATCACTTGCCCCAGAGCCCCTAGCTATACCTTGTGGCTAATAGCCACTGATGGACCTCTGCTCCATATGCTTATCTAATTCCCTTTTGAAGCCGTCCATGCTTGTAGCACCCACCACTTCCTGTGGCAGTGAATTCCATGTGTTAATCACTCTTTGGGTGAAGAAGTACTTCCTTTTATCCGTTCTAACCCGACCGCTCAGCAATTTCATGGAGTGCCCACGGGTTCTTGTATTGTGAGAAAGGGAGAAAAGTACCTCTTTCTCTACCTGCTCTTTCCCATGCATAATCTTATAAACCTCGATCATGTCACCCCTCAGTCGTCTTTTCTCCAAGCTAAAGAGCCCTAAGCGCTTTAACCTTTCCTCATAGGGAAAGTGTTCCAACCCTTTTATCATTCGAGTTGCCCTTTTCTGCACTTTTTCCAAAGCTATAATATCCTTTTTAAGGTGTGGTGCCCAGAACTGCACACAGTATTCCAAATGAGGTCTCACCATTGATTTATATAGGGGCATTATTATATTGGCTGATCTGTTTTCAATACCCTTCCTAATAATCCCCAGCATAGCATTGGCCTTCTTTATTGCAGTCACACACTGTCTCGACATTTTCAGTGAGTTATCTACTACAACTCCAAGATCTCTCTCTTGATCTGTCTCTGCCAGTTCAGACCCCATCAATGTGTATTTATATTTAGGATTTTTGGCTCCAATGTGCATCACCTTGCACTTGGCCACATTGAACCCCATTTGCCATGTTGACGCCCACTCGCCCAACTTTGACAGATCCCTTTGGAGTGCCTCACAATCCTCACTGGTTTTCACCACCCTGAACAACTTCGTATCATCCGCAGATTTAGCCACTTCACTGCTTACTCCCAACTCCAAATCATTAATGAACAAGTTAAAAAGCAGTGGACCAAGTACTGATCCCTGTGGTACCCCACTGCTTACCCCCCTCCACTGGGAGAACTGCCCATTTATACTCACTCTCTGTTTTCTATTAATTAGCCAGTTTTTGATCCATAAAAGGACTTGTCCTTTTATCCCATGATTTTTGAGCTTACTTAGGAGCCTTTGATGAGGAACTTTATCAAAAGCTTTCTGGAAGTCAAGGTAAACAATATCTATTGGATCCCCCTTGTCCACATGTTTGTTCACCCCCTCAAAGAACACTAACAGGGTTAGTGAGACAAGATCTTCCCTTACATAACCCATGCTGAGTCTGCCTCAATAGGTTTTGTTCATCTGTGTGCCTACTAATTCTTTCCTTAATAATGGTTTCCACCAATTTACCCATTATCGACGTCAGACTGACTGGCCTGTAATTTCCCGGATCTCCTCTGGAACCCTTTTTAAAGATGGGAGTGACATTAGCTACCTTCCAATCCTCAGGAATGGAGGCAGATTTTAAGGAAAGATTACATATCTTTGTCAGGAGATCTACAAGTTCACATTTGAGTTCTTTCAGAAAGATCCACAAGACAACATTTGAGTTCTTTCAGAACTCTCGGATGTATGCCATCTGGGCCTGGTGATTTATCAGTTTTTAAGTTGTCTATCGGTTTTAGGACCTCCTCTCTTGTCACCTCAATCTGACTCAGGTCTTTCAACACCCCTCCTGAAATCAGCAGTTCTGGAGTGGGCAAGCACTTCTCATCTTCCACAGTGAAGACAGAGGCAAAAGATGCATTTAGCCTCTCAGCCATTTCCCTATCATCCTTCAGTACTCCTTTTACCCCATTGGTCATCCAAGGGCCCCACTGCCTCCCTGGCTGTTTTCCTGCTTCTAATGTATTTGAAGAAAGTTTTATTGTTGGTTTTTACGTTTTTTGTTATATGCTCCTCATATTCCCTTTTTGCCTGCCTGACCACAGACTTGCATTGCCATGGCCTGTGTTCCGTTCTATCAGCCTCACTGTGACTAGCTTTCCACTGCTTAATAAACTTATGTTAAACTTATTAGAGAATTTCCTCAGAGAGGTTTGTGGACTGGCTTACTGAAAGACAAGCCATTCTTAGTTATTTCCACAGCAAGTTGTTCTGGCTGGATTCAGGCATTTTGGCACCTACAGCACCCAACAGTTGGGCCCTTACTGCTAGTCTGCAGCCTCACCACTTTCATAGAACATAATTAGAAAGGGTGGTATATCAAGGCTTACTTTCTTTTCTAGGACAGTCTACTAGAGTTTTCCATCTTAGGCCAACTTGTAGGGTTGCTGGATTTGAATGCTTGAAAGCCATGAGCCAACAGCTCCCAAACCAAATAATATGGTATTGCAATATCAATGAAATGATCAGTGTTATTGATTAACAAGCCAGTGGGAAGAAGAATGGATCACCTCATACCTGTGTTGAATAAAGGTCAAGGAAGTATCCAAAAATATTAGCAGGATTCCACTTCTACCCAATAATTATAGAGAAATGATTCACTGACCAATTACAGCTACTGTCCTATTGTTCTCAAGGAAATAGACTTCCTGAGTATAAACAAATCTCTCCCATTATATTTCATTCCAAACCTTTCTTTTGATTTTTTTTTTTTTAACTTGGGTATTTCCAAGCAGGGTCACGGGGAAAAATCTTGCTATGGTATATTAGGGCAGTCAGGAGTTATGCTTTTGCAACAAAATAAGGACTGTGTATCCACATTTCAAACGGCAAGGAACTACAAAATAGTGGTAAGAGATGCTATATAACAAACTAGTGTGTATGAGTACAAATATGAACTCTGGATAAATTTATGAACAACAGTTTGTTCCAGCTGCTCATTAATCTATGACCCTACTGGAAGACATTGCTTTAACTTATTTTAAGAGATTATTGACATTGTAAAAAAAAAATCCAAAGAGGGTTATTGCCAAGAAAAAAATGTTATTCTAATCTCCCATCCTTGATGATAAAATTCATTGCATGTGTTCTTGATGAGAAATTCTTATTTATTACAAGTTGAAATGGAACTCAGACTTCTCCCGATGTTTTTGCAGTTGATGATGGATGTCTCGAAAACACACCTGACACAGCACAATTCAGCAAAGAATTCCAGCTTCACCAGCACCTGTTTGATCCAGAGCATGACTATCCCAGCATGGGCAAATGGGTGTGTAACTCTCTTTGCTCTGTAGATTTTCAACTAATCATTGTGTCAGTTAAATGTGATATTGCCAAACTAGCAAGGAAGGGTTTCTATGTCAGTAAACTTTAACAGACTCTTTGATTCTGAAAGAAGCGTGCAAACTTCTGGGGGACTGATTATTATGCTTCTTCTTCAGAGACCTGTTTGAGACAAATTAAAATA
>NW_015176021.1:0-1605 GCF_001447785.1 Gekko japonicus | reverse complement strand
AAGTATGCCTCTGCTTTGCCTGTGTGCTTTCTTTTGGGGCTCCCCTTCTGGGTCCCTGTCTTGGTGGCCCCACCTGGTGTTTTTAGAAAGTGGGCAGGGCCAGGTGGACCTTTTGCCTACCAGAGCTTCAGATTGGCTGTTGGAGATCTGATTAACTGTGCATGCTTTTAGAAAGTTGCTTTGGCAGCGGCTGCCACCACCACCACACAAGGATCTTTACCGTATGACTGGAGATAAGTTGTGTGTATGCCAGAAAAGATTTTAAACTAATATGTTCATTTTAAAAGGAATCTTATTAGACAGAGCTTCTGTCTGAAATGTTGAAAAGTCACTATTCGAGTGATGCATGACTTCACTCACTGAGATTTTGTGGCAGTCATTTTGTGATTGTGCCCACCATCCAGTGTCAGAATTTCAAAGACGCTGCAAGCTAAAAAAGGTTAGGAACTGCCTTACTATCTTCCCTAGGTGGCCATTGGCATTGACAACAAGCTGGATGTTCCTCCTATGCTTGACTGCCTCCTTATGAGCTTGGTGGAGGGGAGCCTGGAGGGCTGTTAATTTGGACCTTGACCCTTCATAGCTAATAGGATGGCTTACTAAAGGCTGGATAATTGTCTGGCTCTAAGGCCGCAGTCACACGGACCTCTTACCGCGCTGGTTTTCCCGCAGTTCTTTTTTCCGCGACATTTTATATCGCTTGGAGGTGGTCACACGGTCCCTCTGTCTTCCGCGTCACTCACGCGAAATACTGTTCACACAGCGCGCCGTCCCCGTGGCGGCGCGTTTTTAAAAAAACAAAAAACAAAAACCCTGTGCATGCGGTTGGGCGTACATACAAACTAAAATAAAACCTAGCGCCTGTTTGCACATGCACATAACTAAAACCGGAAACACAAAAAAAGGGGGGAAGGTATCGCGGTCACGGCGGATTGCTGCCCAGATACCAAAACCGCGGATACAAAGCGCGAGTTATCGGAAAACACCTGTTCCAACGGGTGTCAAAAAACGTGGATAAAAAGAGCGGAAACCGCGGGACTCAGCCCGCCTCGGTGCAGGAGGCGAATTTGCCTATATGAACAGGAAACGTTAATGCGCGAGGGATCAGCAGCGAAGCCCGCACTAAATGTCCGTGTGACCTGACTCTAACAGGTGGTCTCAGAACAGGTCCTCCGCCTGAATCAAAGCAGTCAGGTACTAGAGGATTCTTGGCTGAGTTTGGAGTTTCTGTAGCATGCTGGTCTTTGTCAGAGGAGGAGTCTGTTCCCAGACCCTGCTCAGAGAGGAGTCCATTCCAAGTCCTGACTGATTTAAAGGGGGGGGGGATTGGGAACAGAAGGGTTAAAATGGCATGAAATAAATTGTTTCTGTGCAAAACACAGAAGTACAACCATCATGAACGACACATCAGTCCAGCCATGACAATGTGTTTTCAAATCCTGATTGACACAATTAAATCTGTTGTTAAATTTTAATTCAACAAATTATTTAACATTTATGCTTAGTCTTTAAGGTGCCATAGAACCCACTTTTGTTTAGAAATGACAGTAATTTTAACAGCAAGTAAGACTTAATCCATCCACAGAGTTATGATCCCTTTCAGTG
>NW_015176020.1:426877-445828 GCF_001447785.1 Gekko japonicus | reverse complement strand
TTGCCTCTATAGTGAACCTGATTCAGTTGATCATATTCTTCTGCGCTGTCCCCAATATTCTACTGTGTGTAGCCATCTGATTAGCCCCCATTTACTAGAAACTCAATCTCTTTTTCCCGACTTGAACACATATTGACCCAATCAATGTGTGGGTAGTTAAAATCACCTATTATGACACAGTTATTTCTTCTAGCCGCTATCTTTAATTCATTCATAATTTTATAATCCTCCTCTATCTTTTGATCTGGTGGGCGATAACAAACTCCCAGTGTTAAGCTTCCTTTTGGGCTCACTATTTCAACCCATAGCATTTCCAGAAGCGAATCCAATTCTCTTACCCTCTCAATCTTACCGGACTGTATACCCTCTCTGACATACAGAGCCACTCCACCTCCAACCCTTCCCCCCCCCATCCTTCCGATATAATTTATAACCAGGAATCACCGTATCCCACTGATTTTCCTCATCCTACCAAGTTTCTGAAATACCCAAAATGTCTCCCCCCCCCCGGCACCAAGCATTCCAATTCCCCGATTTTACCTCGGACACTTCTAGCATTTGTGTATAGACACCTATAATTTCCCATGCATGTGAAGCCAACAACCTTCCTCTTGCTGCCTTGAGACCTTGCCAGGTAGTCCATATCATTAGCCACAGTCTCAGTAGACAATTCTAATCCATTTCCTTGTAGAAAAATAACAGCTACCCCTTCATCCCTTTGAGATGAGCCATCCCAAACCAGAGACTTTTCATCTCCTGTCAGCTTCCCCCCAATATTCAGTTTAAAAACTGCTCTGCCACCTTTTTGTTTCAATGGAACACACTTCTGGTGGAAACTTTTTTTGTTTTCAACCCAATTAGGATGACAAGAGTCTGCACTCCTGACACAATTGACCCATACGGCCAAATTTCAGACAGATGGGATTAATGGTCGGTGTTTTATCAGCAATTAAATTCAGCTTGCAGATCAAGTGTAGGGAGGTATGACAACACTGGTATCAAAGTGAGTTTTCCCTGAGTTCCCAGGACCTCAAGTAGTAGGTCATAGTGATAAACCCTGCCTTTCCATCAAAACTATTATATGTTTTTTGCCCAGCCCAGCTTTCAAGCCTGTAGTGTGGGTTTCGTTCTTGTTTATATGCTCCATAGTTGTTTAAAAACTCACCCCAGCTTTGGCTCAGCCAGGTGGCTCACACTGCTTTCTGTGGCCCACCCCATTTGGCAAGTTATAGATTGGCCAACTATACTTTGTGGGGCACATTTCAGAGTGCCATGCTGGGGGACTGCTGCTCTACCCTTAGCCTCTGGCTGACGGGATATCTCAAGGTTCCATTATGTTGCCCATGCTTTTCAACACTGATGTAGAGCCCCTGAGAGACATCATCCTGAGATTTGGGCTGAGTTGCCACCAACATGCACATAACACTCAACTCTGTCTTGCGCTACCAGCAGATCCCAGAGAGGCAGTGGAAAGTGTGAACCAATGCCTGGAGACAGTTTTTGAATAGGTGAGGGCTAACAAGCTGATACTTATTTATTCCCAACAAAACAGAACTGCCATTGGTGGGGAAAAGGTCTGACCAAGGAAATGGGTTATCCCCTGTTCTGGATGGGGTTGCACTTCCCCCAAGGGAGCAACTTCATAGCTTGGGGGTAATCCTGGACATGGGTCTCCTGTTGGATAAAGAGGTGGCAGCAGTGGCCAGGGATGCCTTTCACCAGCTTCAGCTATTGAGCGAGCTGTGGCCCTTCCTGGGCAGAAAAGGTCTTGCCAGTGTGGTTCATGCCTCGGTAACATCTAGATTAGATTACTGCAGTGCACTCTACATGGGAGTGCCCTTGAAGACTATGAAATAGCAAAGTTTATCGATGGTGAAAACACAAGGGATTTGTCAGGAGCTCCAAAATGACTTCCAAATTGGCTGAATGGCAACAAAGCAGCTGATAAAATTCAATATAAAGAATGCAATTGTTGTAAGAAAAATGTGTGTGGCTGCACGTGTCTGTGAAAGCGTGTTTACCCGTGCCACCCACACTCTCCCCTCAGTTCGTGTGTCTCCTGAGTGATGCCTCCTTACCAAAGGCGAAAGGTGCAAGTTTGGAAACCACTAAGCGCTGACACAGAAAGGTCTCTTCTTAAAATAAAACTTATCTTTATTATAGAAAAACACTTGAATCCTATTTCCTAAACATTGATACTAAATGCATAGAAGAATAAACATGCAAACAAAGTTTCCCCCCACCCAAGGCATGCAGAGAACGAGAGGCCTCTCGGACTGACTCCTACCAAGAGTCAGCGAGAGTCTGTTAGATCTGACCAGTATTTATACCAAAGATCAAAGGGGTCCCTCAATAATCAAATTACAGTTGTAAATTAACATTTAGAAGTTGAAATTGTCTTGCAGGAAATTTGCATCCTTTCCTTGGTCTTACACAACAAAAGTGTACACATTTTACAGGATCAATACAGTGTCATTGTTTTCTTCCAGGTGTTCCCCAATCATGGGAAATAAACTGTCCTTTGATGTTTGCTGAGATGCGGTGTGTGAACTCCTGTACCTCAGGAAGTTAGATTGTCTTTTGGATTGAAGTCTGCCAGCTGCCCAAATGGCCACACATTTTATTGCCTAGGAAATTGGGGGTATTGGCAAATCTCACATCTGTGGGAGTTTCCTGGGAAATTCCTGGGAATGGAATGTGTTACATCTTCAGTGAAAAAAGGACTAGCCTGTTTGCTAGCAAGGGCAGAGACAGATATATATGGATTTCATAAACTATTTGGTTCATTTTAAACCCAAACCTTCTATATTTCTAAAATTTCTTACCACAGCAATGTGGTGTTCATCATGAGAAAAGAATCCTAATTTCACATATACGCTAACTGGGTCTGAACTAGTGGTGGCAGACCAAGAAAATAAATCTTGGAGTTGTACTGAACAGCTCACTGAAAATATTGATTCAGTGTGCAGCAGCGATTTTTTTAAATGCAAATTCCAGGCTATCATAATCAGGAATGTAATCTAGAACTGCCAGTTTAGTAAAGTAAGGGCTCTTGTATTGTCTCCTTGGGAACACTGTGCACCATTCTGGCTGCCACTCTAAAAGGATATTGGTGAGCTGGGGAATAGTGCAGAAAATGGTAACAAGAATGATCAAGGGGTTGGAGCATTTGCCTATAAATCAAGGCTCAAGCACCGGTGGGGGAGGTAGTTTAGAAAAAGAATTGATTGAGTGATGAGATGATAGAGATCTATAAATGCATGTACACTGCCTCTATCTACTGCCACCTCGTGTGACTATGAAAAACAGTTAACGCCTAAGTGGACATCCCTATAAATTATCCATTCTAACCAACTGTCCATTTAAGACAGTTAAATCTATAGCTGAATGTCCAACAATGATATTCATAATGAATAATGATTTGTAACTATAATTTGTGCAGTTTTAGTCTTTACTACTGTATAGGATTTTATCCCACACAAGCTGCCACCATGTGTAGGACTCTGCCCCTCAAGCCTGTCCAGGAATGAGAGGGAATCCTATACTTTTACAATACATTAAACAACAACCCACAGAGGTAGGCTACCCTCTCTGGATTCAGAACAATAAGCCACCAGAACCTCTTTTAACTAGAGTCCCCGTCCAGCCTAAGAGCAAGGTTCAGACTCTTAGCTGGCATCTGGGTTTTACACATTAGCAACTCTTCCCAGAGATGCACAATATTTTAACTCTCCAATGGTAGCGTATGTGGTCAGCGTTTAGGCTACAGAATTTTAGGCTTGGAATTCAGGTACAACATCAAAGACAATTTTAGAAACACAAATGATTTTTATTCAATACAGAGCATTGCAATTAAACTATAAGAGATTACAAAATAAGAAAGCCTAGGCTGTTTGCCTTAACTACACAATAAAAGATACATATTTACCAAGTTGAGGAATATCCAAACAGTCCAAGGGATTTTGAAGGCAAAATCCATCTTTGCTCAACTATGTGGTCCAATTCACAAAGCCAGTCCTTTGTCTCTTCAAAGGACAGCATTTCCAGGTGTCATAAAACAACAAGCAGGGAGCAGAGAGCACCCGAACAGGAACAAGAACACAAGAACAGAAGAGCAGCAGAGAGAACAGAGCTCTCTCCCATTGGGAATGACCAGTTATAGGCCCATTCCAGTCACAATCAGCTGTGGCCAGGCAGCCA
Source organism: Gekko japonicus (assembly GCF_001447785.1). Classification (NCBI taxonomy): domain Eukaryota; kingdom Metazoa; phylum Chordata; class Lepidosauria; order Squamata; family Gekkonidae; genus Gekko; species Gekko japonicus. The sequence continues at coordinate 441,628 of NW_015176020.1, read as the reverse complement.
ACTGCGAGTGGACATAAATGTGTCCAAATTGTTGGTTGCCATAGCTGCACCATAGGGTTGGTTATAAGTTTGGAGACCACGCCTGCAAGCAATTGACTTACTTTCCAGGTACCTCATGGGCTACGTGCCTACACTCATGTAAGGCCTAGCTTCTAGCATGGAAGTGTGAAGAATGTGAGTTTATGGCATGGCAATTGAGGCCATGGGCCCACCATTTGGCTTGTAAAAGGAAATAAGGCACAGCCTGTTACCAAAAGACAGAACAGGAGAATGCAGGAGACATTTAGAAATCAATATTTCTATACAACTACATAGTAGTTTGAAATGTTCTACCATTCAGCTTTAGATTTTCCACTAGCTGCAGTATACTAAAGGTTGTGGTGGGATATTAGATTATTTGGGTTATTCTAAATAAATTTGGGTTATTCTAAATAAATTTCCTTGGGAAAGGGTACATCAGAATCAGTGGATAGCCTGGTTTTTAAAACAGCAAATATCAAAAGGATCATTTGTCTATTTACCCAATTCAATTTTAGACTTTTCACTGTCCTATTGTCCTATTTCACTGTCCTATTAGCCTGGGAACCAAGACACACCCTCTGTTATATTTAAAAGCTTTATCACTATCTTTGCAGCTGTGAACCATTCCTCTTAGCTGGGTTTAGAGATTATTTACCTGATAAATGATACCCATCAGCTCCCAGCAGTACAGCCCACTATTCAAATAATTGCAGTTTCAAAGGAGAAAATGTAATCCTTACCAGGATAAAACTGCATCCAGTTCATGGATAAATTTATATCATTAAAGCATAAGGTAGAACTTCAAAATGCTATCTGTTCATATCTCAGGTTGCCCAAGTGATCAAATTGAAGAATTACTTCACAGGTTGGCTGGCATCCAGCAGCTCCACAATCCAGGAAAAGGGGTTAGTCATGGCTGAAAAATCTCAATGTCTCTGGCAGGAGGCCTGGGCTGGTGCTGGCTGGTGCTGTAGGCATGTCTGCTGCAAAATAGTAGGCAATGGGGGGCAGCTGTGGCCACCTCTGGTCTTCCTCCACCCCAGTCTCCTTCCCCTGGGTTGAGGAGGAGAACCAGAGGAGGGTGGTGAGCGAAATCCTTTATCTGAACCTAAGTGTTTATAGATGGGATCACTTCTGAACATCCTAATGTGATGACATTGTGCTTGAATTGTGAATACTTAGGGTAGTCAATACCTCATTTCTGCAAACTGTTTGTGATAGCTTGCTGTTCGCTCAATTTCATAAAGGTCAAATGAAGTCAACCATTGCTTTTTCACATCTCTGCCACTGGTTTTCAGATAATTGTTCATAATTCAAAGGAATCTTTTGTTAATAGAAAGTCAATGCTTTCATTGAAGGTAGAGGGGTTAGTTATTTCAAAGGACCAATAAACAATAATTTGGCACTAGAAATGTACTCACATTGAGGGAGAGGGGAGAAAGTTCTTCACTTTAACTTTATATAAGGCAACTAATTCATCTGTGTTGCCTTGAAAAGCATTAAAAACAGAAGAGCCAGTAATGGGTGAATGAACAGTCTGTAAAACTGGAGGTTCTCTCCATGCCGACCACCCACATATATATTTCTAACTAACAGATGCAGTCTAACATTAACTATGTAACTATAGACGAAAATAAATCATAAAGAAAACAACTGTTATGTTAATGGTCTTACCAGGAAACTGCATGAGAACTGTAAAATTCATTACATGCTATTAAAGAAAATGGGATTCTCTGGAGAAGATCCTTTGCAAAGCCCTTTCTTATGTTAATTGAAGAATTCCAGGTCTCCACACACCACCCCTGCTATAGGATAATTTTATTTCAGTTGTAGCAAAAGGGACACTGAAGATCCCTGTAATCAAATCTTTGGGTACATCATACAGAGTTGCCAATAAAAATGTAAGTGCAAAATGGCTTAACTTTATCTCCCGCAAGGCTTTCAGGAGGCATCAACAATAAATCTGCTTCTAAATCACAGCAATTTATTAGGCTTCTTAAAAGACATGCTAACTTTAATGTTTGAAAATGTGTAAGTGATCATAAAGGGCAAACATCCTAATTTAATGTGGTAGTACTGCGTTAACAAGATCCTATGAAAGACTATTCAATAAATTCAGTTATTCAGATCTGTCTTTACTCTAACTTTTACTTTCCAGGTGTAAAATTAATTGATTTTAAAGGCAAGCATGGTATATTTCCATTGCACTACCGTCAAATATTGTCAAATGGAAATACTGAAGGATTCAATAAGGTCTTCTATCATAATGGGCAACCAAAAATATGAACTTCCAGTTAATGTGCAGATGAGCTGGTGGCATAGCTACTGTGATCTTCAGTGTGATTTGTGGCTCAAAATGAAGCAGGGAATGAGAATGATGGTGGAGACTGCTATCAAGATGCAGCCAACTTACGGCCAGGGCTGACCTTGCTTAGCTTGTGAGATCTGACAAGATCTGACCTGAGAGTTGTACAGGATTAACCCACTCAGCCCAGTCCAGGGATGAGAGGGAATTCTGTATTTCAGCACTTTAAACAACAATCCACGAGACAGTCTGTACTCTCTCCGGTCTTCACAACAATTTGCCACCAGAATCTCTTTTTGGGGATGGTCCCCACCTAGCCTAAGGGCAGAGATTCAATCCCTTAGTTGGCATCTGGGATTTAATTTACTATCACAGTGGTAGCTCTGTGTGGTCAAGATTTAGCCTTGGAGTTCAGCTACAGGGTCAGAGACATTTACAAATGAGAATGATCTTTATTCAGTGCACAGCATAGCAAAAAGACTACTAGAGAATACAAAATAACAAAACCTATGGCTATTTGCCCTTATTACACATTAATAAGATTCATAGTTACCAAGTCTAGGATAACATCCAACAGTCCAAGATGGTCCAAGGTATACAGTACAGTTAGGCACCAAGGGATTTTGAAGAGAAATCCCATCTTGCACAGATATGTAGTCTCAGTCTGTTCAGAAATACAGATCCACAGTAACGAAAGGTTGGCAGCTGGCAAGCAATCCCAAGAAACTCTTTGTTTCAAAAGTCAGGTTCCCAGGAGCAAACAAGCAAGAGATGCAAGAGAGCCTTTCCATAGGGAACCACGGAATTATACCCAAGTCCCAGTCATAATTAGCTGTGGCCATCAGCCAATCACAAGTAGCAGGACGTGTGCCCAATTGCTGGTTGCCATGGTTGCCAACATCAGGTGTGTGTGAGGATTGGCTAGGAGTTTAGAGGCCCTGCCTGCAGTCAGGTGACCCAACCTCCAGCTTCACCATGGTGTACATGACATGCTCCATGTGAGCCTTAAAGCGGAGCCTTAAAGTCTGGCTCTCGACATAGAGGTGTTAAAGAATGTGCATGGTTATATGGCATGGCTATTAGGTAACTCAGGCCATCTGGCCTCACCATTTGGCCTGCAACAGGAAATAAAGACACAGCATGTCATTGGAATGTCATCACAGGAGAAGGCATGAACATTTTAGAAACAATATTTCTATACAAGAGTGGGAACAAGAATGTGTGTGTGTGTGTGTGTAAAGTACATCAAGTTGCTAACCCCAGAGGGCTTTTAAAGAAAGAGATTAGGCGAGGTGGTTTGTCAATTGCCTTCCTCAGCAAACTCTTCCTTGGTGGTCTCCCATCCAAATACCAATTCATTAGCTCTGAGATCCAATTAGATTGGGCTATGCTATACCATTCCACACACCCCAGGAACAAGAATACAAGCAAGAAATGCATTTTTAAAAAGATAAATTCCTCATATCACATGGACAGGAACCACAGTTCATACAAGAACTAGCTCGGCTTGGTTTATTTATGAGTAAGTCCTATTGAAGGAAATGAGGTTTAAAATAGCTGTGGCTATATTATTCCATTGGTTGCAATTGGACCAAGATCTGTTTCAGTCAGTAGTAACATTAAAATAACATATTCAAGAAGTAATACAAGCAGTTGACCGGCAGTTACTTCCTGTATGACTCATATCTCTGTGTGAATGCTCAGTTTTTATCTAAGGGGGTTGTCTGGATCCCTTAACCTAAACAAAAGTAACATTTGTCTGCTAAATAAAGTTTATATTTTGAAATTATTTTTATTTTGCTGGTAAATTCCTCAAAGTCCTAGTTCACATGCAAACAGGTACTTTGTGCTGAGAGTCCTGGTTTACTGAATGCCTGAAGGCTATCAACATGTTTTGTCATGCTATTTCAGCACCATCCTGGTTCTACATATGATCAAAGTCCTAGTTCACATGCAAACATGCTGAGAGTCCTGGTTTACTGAACGCCTGAAGGCTATCGACATGTTTTGTCATGCTGTTTCAGCACCATCCTGGTTCTACATATGAACCAGAAGTTAGTTACAACTAAATTTCAGCTGGCTTGGGATCTGCAGCTTGCATGAAGAACTAGGCATTGATCTGATCAAGTTAGCTGGGTTTTGCTTCATTTTTGTTTGCTTGCTTTTTGTTTGTTTATTTTTTGCACAACATGATTTGGCAAGACTAAAAAGATCCTGAATGAACATAGGAAAAAGGAGAGCTGTTCAGACGCCACCAACATTACAATGAAGCCCAACAGAAGTGTTTGGATTCCATGGTTCCTTGGACTCCTTCAGAAACCAGGGGCTGCTTTTCACTTTGTTCTGAAATGGAGTTTTGAGTCTGACAGATTCAGCGCTGAAGTCATTGTGAATGTTTGTGTGAGCTTGATTCCTTTCTTATGAGTTTTAAATAGGAACTGAACAGGCTGTAGAAACTTGCAGCCTCTGTAAAGTCCTGCATGCAGACTTCTCACCTCCGTATACTTTCTCCCACAACACTCTTCCAGTAAAGATGGGAAAAAAAGGTTTATAAATTTCCCTTTAATTAAAATGTACTGAACAAGGCAGCATCACTTCCTACCAAGCATCACTCTGCTGATTTCTGGTAGCAATTTATCATCTGACTCACTTACTAGTAGGGACAGAAGTCCCTGAGGCTGACCTCGCTTTTCCCAAGCCAGATTTCATGCTGTTGCTTTTTTCCTGTAATAAGACTTACCCTTTAAAAGCTGTTGGAATAGCTGTAAATGGGTTAGATAAATCTATATCGCCTTGAGAATGCCTATTGCATTCCTGGCCATACTTCTTGAGCATTTGGTTAAATTTTTAATAAACACCCATTAGATTGGGGCCTGGATTGCTTTCGTCTATAAGAAGCATTGTTGTCATTCTAATAGCTTTTTCTCTAGTTCTATTCCTGGTGAAAAGGAATTTACCAGCATAATAAAAATAATTTCAGAAAATAAACCTTATTTAGCAGACACATGTTGTTGTTGTTCAGGCTAAGGGATGCAGACACAACACTTAGATAAAAATAAAGAGCTCAAATAGGTGTCAGGAATAGATAATAAAGGAACCGCTATGCCTAAAGTCTCAGGGAATTTGTGACCTTTATTTGAGGAGGATAAATCAGCAGTATTCTGTAACACTTGTCCCTATAAGTTATCCTTCTTCCTTGAAATCTCTTTTTTTCCATCCATTTATTTTCTCCCTTGCTTCATTCTTTTCCAATTATTCACTCACTAGGATACTTTAAAAACCATTTCACAACAAAATTTATTTCATTATACATTGTGGCTTACAGTAAATGTGACAATTCATTGTTGGCTTTGTTGTTCTGGGTGGAGTGAGCACAGACAGGAAGGATGAAAGGTTAATATGGTCTATAAAGGTGCAGGAGGGGTCCAAACATATAAAATAAATGCTATACATGAGCTTCTCAGGAAAAAAAATCCAGCGGCTCAGAATGATATGACCAAACACCACACCTATAAAATGATTGATAAAGGGCAATCTATCGATAGTTCAGAGTCTCCCTAACAAGCAGATGTCCACAGATTTTGATTCAAAATCTCATCAGTTTTGATGTTAGCAGGAGACAAGGCAAGTTTCCCAGAGTACTCTCACTATTCATCCCCAACATATCATCTCTTGCCTGGCAAAAATGGTTCACCAGCCTCAGCCCTGCCTCCAACAGGTAGCTCCCCCTCCACATCTGAGCTTCTTTATAAAGCTTTCAATACCTAATTTATCCAAGCTGGGTATGTTAGTGCTTGACCTCTAAGGATGTAAATGTTGCAAAATAAATGGGAGGGGGATGTTCCACAACAGCTGTTGCGATGGATTGCATATGCTGCTAGTTCAGGAGCTTGTTTGATTGTTGGATTGGCTGCTCTACATGCTTTCTGATTGGCCAACGCCAGCTGAGAAAAAGTATGTGATCACGTGTGTACTGGAAGGAAAAAAGTATTTTCATCTGTAGTCAGCAAGCCAGTGGGGCAGCTTCTGATAGAGAAAGAGACAGCTGGAATCAGTAGTTCTGACAGGATTGGTCAGACAGGTTCTTCTTCTGAGAGAAGAGAAGAGACTCCTTTGCCTAATTGAATAAGAACTACTCTAAGGGAGAATTATGATTCTAAGTCCAGAAAGCTAAAAACTGCTTTACACAGACATCAGTACTGGGAGAGAGTTTTGGCAAGGGTGACTGGGTTGTTAGGCTGTAACTCCCAATCAAGTCAAACAGAAAAGCATTATTGCTTCTTAGGGAAAAGAAAAATAATTCCTGCTATTTGGAAAGCTCTGAGGAGAACCCTGATCTGTGATGAAGGGAATAAATTTTAGACATTTCAGGAAAACTCTGTTTTTTAAAGGGAGAAAGTTAGATACTCTAAGAAAAAGCAAATCTCCAGAAAACTCTGTGAAGTAATATTGAAACTGCTGAACTATACTTAGCAAAATACCTCTCACTGAAAAGATCTAGAAATCTCTGAAAGTAAGACGCTGAACTGCAGGCTGTGGAAGGTCAGTAGTTCAGCAGTTTGAGACCCAGGCTGCCGCATGACGGAGTGAGCTCCCGTTTCTAGTTCCAGCTCCTGCCAACCTAGCAGTTCAAAAGCAAGAAATTGCAAGTAGATAAATAGGTACCACTTCGGTGGGAAGGTAACAGCGTTCCGTGCACCTTGGTGTTTAGTCATGCCGGCCACATGATCACGGAAAACGTCTTCGGACAGCGCTGGCTCTTCGGCTTTGAAACGGAGATGAGCACCGCAACCCTAGAGTTGGACTTGACTGACTTTCAAGCAAGGGAACCTTTACCTTTACCTTTAAGCTGCAACAACACACTCTTGTTTGTCTTAAGAATTTATTCCTGTACAAAATATAACATTTACCTCAGTATTTCTAAACCTTGACTTCTCCTATATGTATTCCCTGACTGTTAAATAAAAATATTTTATTTTAAAAGCTATACAGTCTCAAGTGCCATTTCAAAGGGTTTAAGATAAGAGGGTTCCTGTTTTTTTCTCAAGTTCCTGTGCTGGGTCCAAAGCCAAAAAAATATCTCTGTCAAAGGGTGGGACAATCAAGTCTTTAAGAAGTTTCAGTAACAGAAGTTTTGGTGGGGGAAATCTGCCTGAGAGTTGAGTAGCAACAGGGGTCCATCATAGCTGTATTTTTTTAAAGTGAAAACTAATGGGAACCAACATGAATGACCTAATCCCAACAACTGAAGAAACAAATTCTTGAATCTGGGATCCTTTTTCCTATCTCTAATTTGTCAGATAGAATCTATTGGAAAAGGGGTGCAATTGCTGAGAATTTCATCTAAACTGGATGAAAAACATATCACAGCCAGGAATGTGTTTATTTTAATTGCTTGGGACCTTGTCTGAAATTTGGAAAGGAGGGGTCTCTGGGATGCAGGTACAAATATTTGAACATTTCATCCAAAATGTATAGAAAACAAAGCTACAGCCTTACTGTGATTCCCACTAAAATTAATAGAAAAGAAACACAAATACAAAATTAAACTGAATTGATTTCGTAATGAATAAAATGCAAATGAAAGAAGTTTCTAAAAATGAAACAAATTTGCACATCCTCATTGACCTCTAAAATCATCTCAACACATTACAGCTTCCCCTTTTCCACCAACCTGAACATCTCTATAATCAAAATCTTGACAGCCACTATGTGAGTCATATGGGGCTAAATATGTGACAGGATTTCCAAAGAGCTTTATGGCAGAGTGAAGTGAGAACTGAGCCAGCTGGGCTGGGCTGGAAGAAAGGACACTGGAGAAAGCTGCTGGAAAGGTAAGTTGGTTGGGGTTTTTTTGGCCTTTCCTAAAGTGCTAATCTACTGGGGAGCATTAACTGAGGCTGCTTTGCGAGAGGACAGAGTTTGATGATAAGTGGGTGCTTGTAGCCTGCTAGAGAGAAGTGGTTTTGTCTGGATCTGTTTTAGGGTTGTGCAAGAAAAAATATTGGTATATTTTTATTTCAGGTATATCAGACCCAGAAAATATTGGTAAATATCGAATTTCCTGAGTACCAAATCTGGTATAGTATTGGGTTTGGGGAAATATTTGTAATTTCCAAATATAGTCGGGTCTATTATACCCAGGGAGAGAGCAAGAAGGCATGTTTAAATGCCTTCCCTCCCTAAGCCTCCTGGCTGCATCCACTGGTCAGTTTCACTCCCCTCTGCCAGTCAGCTGATAGGTTGAGGCCATTTAAATAAACTTTTTAAAAATATATCCAGAGCACGAAACCAGCCAGAGAGCAGTAGGGTCTTTGGATGACAAAGAAATCAAGGGATTGCTAAAGGAAGGTGGAGAGATGGCAGAGAAACTCAATGACTTTTTTGCTTCTGTGTTCACTGTGGAAAGTGTGGGGCATGGACCCATGCAACAGCCCCTATTTTCCGGAAGGGAGTCTGAAGAACTGAGCCAAATTGAGGTGACCAGAAATTAAGTTGTAGACCTATTGGGGAAATTAAAAACTGGTGCTTGCTCTAAGCTGTGGAGTCTTGTGAGCAAAAATTCTACTTTGTGGGCTACTGGCATTAAAGTTGTGAGTGAGTGATTTGGCTATTGCATAAATTAGTTTGCTCTGGAGCCATCCTTCCTGAGCTAAGACAAAAATGTGTGAGCCGGAGGCTTAAAAACTGTGAGCTAGCTCACACTAACTCAGCTTAGAGGGAACACTGCACCTGAGAGTTCTTAAGGAATTCAGATGTGAGATAGTTGCTCTACTAACCAGTATATGTAACCTATCACTAAATTCAGCCACCGTACCAGAAGACTGGAGAGTAGCAAATATGACACCAATTTTTAAAAAGGGATCCAGGGGAAACCAGGAAATTACAGGATAGTCATCCTAACATTTGTCCCAGGCAAATTAGTAGAAACTGTAATCAAAGATAGAATTGTGAGGCACATAGAGGGAAAAACCCGCTGAGGGAAAATCAGGATGGCTTCTGCAAAGGGAAGTCATGCATCACCACCTGTTTGGATCCCTGGCCAGAAGCTCTAAAGTTCAGAGAAATCCCAAGGAAATATGCAAGATTTTAATAAACTTACAGAAAGAGCAGACTGAGCTCCCATCCGCTGGGCCCTGAACACACAGAGCGAAGCCAGCTAGAATACATAGCTAGAACTAAACATCTTATACCCCAAATGCTGGCTACAAGTCAAGAATATCATCATCAAAGCTACATGCTCGACACTGAGAAAATCCAAGTCATATCTTGCACCTGATACTCAGTAGCGGAGTAAAACAAGTCAGGTTTCTAGATAAGAACTCAGGAGAGTCTGAATGAAAACATTCTCTTGGGAACAGCCTGCCAGCCTTTCTCCCAAGCAACCAGAGGTCAGGAACTAACAGAACTCCAAAATGGGGTTACAAAGACAATACACCAACCTTCTGGAATTCTTTGAGAAAGTGAACAAGCATGTAGACAATGCTGACCTAGTAGACATTATATACTTGGACTTTCAAAAAGCTTTTTGACAAGGTACCTCACCAAAAACTCCTGAATAAACTTGGCAGTCATGGGCAGTGTTCCCTCTAAGCTGAGTTAGTGTGAGCTAGCTCACAGTTTTTTAGCCTCCGGCTCACACATTTTTGTCTCAGCTCGGGAAGGACAGCTCCAGAGCAAACTAATTTATGCAGTAGCCAAATCCCTCACTCACAACTTTAATGCTGATAGTTCACAGAGTAGAATTTTTGCGCACAAGACTCCACAGCTTAGAGGGAGCATCGGTCATGGGATAAGAGGATGGGTTTTATTATGGATTAAAAACTGTTTAAATGACAGGAAGCAAAGAGTAGGAAACAATGGACAGTTCCTAAGCAGTGAGGTCCCACAAGGATAGGTATTGAGACCGGTACTCTTTATTCAAAAAATGACCTGGAACTAGGGGTGAGTAGTGTAGTGGCCAAATTGGCAGATGACACAAAAATATTTAGGATGGTAAAAACCAAGACTGACTGTGAAGAGGTCCAAGAGGAACTCCACAAACTGGGTGAATGGGCAACAATGTGACAAATGAAATTCAGTGTTGGTAAGTGTAAGGTGATGCACATGGGGGGGGGGGATTTCAACTTCAGTTGTAGGCTAATAGGGTCTGAACTTGCTCAGACTGAGAGGGGAAAGGATCTCACAGTCATAATGGATAGCTAGATGAAAGTATCAGTCCAGTGTGCTGCAGCAGTGAAAAAGGCAAACTCTATGTTAGGGAATATTCGGAAAGGGATTTTTGATAAAACAGCCGAAATTATAATGCCCCTGTATAGATATATGGTGTGGCAGACTTGTCAGTTCTTCAGCCAAATGACTAGAATAGGGCTAGAGTCAGTGTGGCATAGTTATCAGAGAGTCAGACTAGGATCTTGGAGAAAAATTCAAACCTCATAAGAACATCTCTGCTGGATCAGACAAATGGTCCAACTAGCCCAGCATCCTATCTCACACAGGGGCCAACCAGTTCCTCTGGATGGCCAACAATAGGGCATAGAAACTGAGGCCATCCCCTGATGTTGCCTCCTGGCTCTGATATTCAGAGATTTAGTGCCTCTGAATGTGCAGATTCCCCTCAGCCACCATGGCTAATAGTCATTGATAGACTTATCCTCCATGAATCCAAGTAATCCCCTTTTAAAGTTGTTTATTCCTGTGGTGATCACAACATCCTCTGGCAGCGAATTCCACATTTTAATCACTCTTCGTATAAAGTAATATTTCCTTTCGTCCATCCTAAATCTACTGCCCATCAGCTTCATTGGATGCCCTCAAGTTCTAGTATTTTGGAATAGGAAGAAAAATTTCTCTTTGTCAACTCTTCACCCCATGTGTCATTTTATAAACCTTTATAATGTTCCCTCTCAGTCATCTCTTTTCTAAATGGAAAAGTCCCAGACTCTTCAGCCTTTCGTTATAGGGAAGGTGCTCTAACCCCATAATCATCTTGGTTGCCCTCTTCTGTACTTTTTCCAGCTCCGCAATGTCCTTTTTCAGATACAATGACCAGAATTGTACACTTTCTCTATGAGCTGGGACTCAGCTGCAAGCACGCAGCTGACCAAGAAGAAAGGTAGATCATTAAGCCCCCAAACATAGATATGATGGACCCCCTGTTTCTTCACTGTGGGGCAGATTTTCCCGCCAAAATACTTAGTTCCTTTCAGGTACCGAGCTGGCCCCTAGTAGCGTGATAATATTTGCAGCTTTATAAATCTGAATATCCCATCCTGTGACAGAATCTAATTTGGCTTTTGCCCAGTCTAGGAACTGGTCAGGAGAAAATAGGAGCCCTCTTTTTAGATTCCTTTAAATGGCACTGGAGACCATATAACAGAACAATAATAAAGATTTTATTTAATAAGCAGCAATGGTATGGGTAGTCAGGAACTAGAAAGGCTGATGTAAACATTGTAGGTAAAACAGTATATTTTTCAGTTGACAGACAAGATGGTGTTGTAGCACTTTATTTTTACAAATTCTTGGTTCTTATCAGTGAGAGATGGTTGACTAAGAATTTTAGTTTCAGTGTTCCTGCATATAGTTTCCTAATTGTTCAGGTTTTCTGGAAAGGTCACTCTTGTAGTGTATCAAATTCTATCCCCTTTTCTGAAATCACAATGTCTTCTTTCCCCTGAGTAGTCTATAACCATTTCCTTTCACTACAGACCATGGTCTGCCTCAGTGCCAATTCCCTGTATAACTGGAAAGGACTTACACTTCTTCCCTGAAAATATAATCCTATTCCTTTTGGCCTGATTGGGAGCGTCAGCCTGCTATCCAGTCACTCTTTTCCAAAATCTCAAACCCCAGTTCTTGCATCTGTGTGAAAACATATTTCAGCTTTAGCTGACACTAGACTCTGAATTCTTAGATTGAATTCTTTCTCAGGTTAAGTTTAACACAGCTGAGACCAGGAGTCTCTCTCTCTATTCAAAAGGTGAACCTGTCTGACAGACTTTTAGTCAGACTCTTCAGACATCCACTCCTTTAGCTGAGCTTTTACTTTACTGAACAGTAACTGCCACTGAACACAAAACAAACTCACTCTCTACTCAGCACACAGCTGATCTTATATTTCCCACAGCTGGCACTGGCCAGTCAGAGAAAAGGAGCAGCCTGTCACTCAAGCTCAACATTCTAGAGCAGAATTAACTATTTGCCTCCTTTCTCTGATTTTGCTGTATTAGGAAAAGAATATTTTAAATGTAGTCTGTCACAATAGAGTATTCCAGTTCTTAGTTATGCAAATAGCTCTGGCTAGATTAAGCTGTATGCATGCACTAAAGAAAAAAATTACAAACCAGTGATTTCAATATTATATTGTAACAGAGGTACAACAATGAAACTCTTACTTGCATTGCAACTCGTTCCATGCTAGACATCTCAGACAAAATCTCCCTTATGGCCAATTCTTGCATGCCAAGAGGAATTCTACCTTTTTTGGAGATTTTCAGGATGAGTGCTTTAAACTTTATGGCCAGTTCCTTCACCAGGGCTATCCTCTGGGGATAATTACTCAGGCATATACACGAGCATGTACTACACAATGGGCAAGTTTATTTAAAGAAACTACTGTTAAATATAAAACTAAGATTAGCTGGGCTATTGACTTTACACCTTTGGCATACTCCATCCGTAATATCATTTTGAAGCACTGGCACATTCTTAAAGACATCCTGGGCTGCACTGAGAAGCCCTTTATAGGTTTTTGCAAGACTAACAGCATACACCATCTTTTAATTTGGGAAGACATTTTACCATCCAGTACCATGGGGTCTGTAATCACTGGCCATCATAAATGTGCTAGATGTTCAGTTTGTGCTTAATCCTGGGAAACTCAAGTTTTAGATTTCCCTGAAGCTAATTTTAAAAGAATTATCCCCTTTTTTCTAATTTTCTACTAAGAGGGTCATATATCTTTTACAGTGTCCCTGTGGACTGAACTACATTGGTAAATCCACACTTTCACTGAGAACATGTATCAAGGAACACAAGTCACGTATTAAACATAAATATATGGATGCTCCTCTGGTCCAATATTTTATAGAGAAAGGACACAGTAATGAGAACTTTAAATTCTTAGTATTAGAAACAACAAACTCAAAAAGATACAATACGATAGATATGCCTTTTACAGACAATACGATAGATATGGCTTTTACAGTGGGAAGCCTTTTGGATCCACAGACTTATAACATGTCAGCCCTACGGGCTTAATCTTCCTGTGGAACTTTCCTGTTTCTTGTGAATTACCCTCTGTAATGTTTTGTGGGTTATCTATATACCACCGTATGTTGCTGAATGTTTAAAGGTTCTGTCAACCTTTAAATTCTAGAATTCCTGTTATTTGTGAGGTGTTAGTTTTCTTTAAAACATTTATTAAAAACGTCTAAAAGGTTAGCATATAGAGTAGGTTATAGTAAATTACTCCATATTGTTAATATATATTACGGTGGTCTACCTTTAAATTTACCAATAGTAAGAAGGTTGCTAATGAATGTTGGGAGTATAGGAATGCCCAGCAATAACAACTAGTAAGGCTCCTGCGTCTTTCCGCTTAGATGGCCCATTTTCATCTATAGATGCACTTTAGAATTAAAATGGAAACTATTGGTAAGTTTTTACTACTACTCCTGATCAATGCTCCCTCTAAGCTGCGGAGTCTTGTGAGCAAAAATTCTACTTTGTGAGCTACTGGCATTAAAGTTGCGAGCAAGCGATTTGGCTACTGCATAAATTAGTTTGATCTGGAGCCATCTTTCCTGAGCTAAGACAAAATTGTGTGAGCCGGTGGCTAAAAAACTGTGAGCTAGCTCACACTAACTCAGCTTAGCGGGAACACTGCTCCTGATTTGTATTGTTTCTAAGGTATTGTTCAATAGTTTTTTAAAATGTGATATTGATGTATTGATGTATTCTTTTATAGATTGACTTGTTCTAGAATCATGCAGTATGCAAACTGAGAAGCTTTGAAAGCATTGCTGTCTTAACTAGCAACAAAAAATACTAGGAGACACAAAGGCCGAGTTCAGACTGGCAGTTTGCCCTGATATAGGCGCGTGTGAGGAATGTTTCACAAGCAGATTAAAGGGGCTGTTCACACAGGCACATCTGTCTGGCGTTCCCTACCCGTACTCAACCCGTCTTGTAGTGCTTGCCTCCCGGGTTTAAAAGATACCTGGTGAAAGTGGTAGCAAACCCTGGAGAGCCCATTTATCCCACTTCATTCCGCTTCCCAGAAGTGTGAATGCTAACCACTAAAAGACAGGAACAGCCCGCGTTAATAATGTGTGCCAGCTGTTCAAACTGACTGTCCTTCTAGCCTCACTCTGGCACCAGGAAAGTGCAGGTGATTGCCCTGAAGAGGGGGTAGTGATATC
>NW_015176020.1:332635-426511 GCF_001447785.1 Gekko japonicus | reverse complement strand
CAGCGTTCCGTGCACCTTGGTGTTTAGTCATGCCGGCCACATGACCACGGAAACGTCTTCGGACAACGCTGGCTCTTTGGCTTTGAAACAGAGATGAGCACCGCAACCCTAGAGTCGGATTCGACTGGCTTTCGAGCAAGGGAACCTTTACCTTTACCTTCCTTAGTTTCATCACAGTGTTCAACCAGAGTCCAATGAGCTAAGCTAATGCATGTTTTGATATGCGTGTGATGCACATCACTATGCAAATATTCAAAGCCACTAGCTATTATATTTAACTCAGGTGTCCACAACTAGTACAAACAAACAACCTTTATTGGCATAACAACTGAATTATAATGGGGAGGAAACAGTCTGAACGGTCAAGGCCATGTCTGCTGATACATTGCTTGCTTCCTAGCTGCAAGGTACACAAATTTGGCCACATTTTCAATAACAATTTGGTTCCAAGCAGATAGTAAAAAAATAATTTTGCATTCATCAGATTTCCCTGCATGCTCTCTCATCAAGGGATCAATAAGTGTGGAACGTATAGCAAAATAATAAGTACAGTGCAAAAAAACATGTTCAAGGCTCTCTATGTCCCACCGATTACATGAGCATAGCCTGTTAGCATATGGTATTTTATGAAATCTCCCGTAGAGAACTGCAGAGGGTAACACATTGAAACGGGCTAATGAATAAGCTCTGTGATAGTGCGGTGCTGTTAAACAGGTTAAATACTTTGCCATATACCCATAGGGTAAAATCCCCAAGCCCAAGGGAAGTTTAAGTTTATTTATTTAGAAAATGTCTATGTCACATCTCCGGAGAACCTGTTCAAGGCAGCTAGTTGATTGATCTATTGGTTAAACAAATCAAAGCTTGACGCTTTCCAAAAAAGCAAAATGTGTATTAGGCATGTGTACAAAAATGCTTTCATTCCTTTTTTAAAAAAATGTTCACTTTCATTATATTCAATATTGATCCCATTTGTTTTAAGTATATATTTGTTCCCCCTCTTCTCCTACTCTTATTCCTCCCATTTCTGAGCTAGCATTGGTGTGAGGGCTACCACCAGGGATTGCTGTGAGGGCTATCATTAGGGATGGGCTTGAACTAGCGCGTGACCTAAAATTCATCACAATTTTGGCTGGTTTGCGAAGCAATGTCATGTCATGAACATTCCACAAACATTGATACTGTTTGTGGTAATCAATGGCACTTTGTGAATCGATACATTTCCAGACAGACTTTTTCCATTCAATTAAATTGTTTACAAAATTTCAACGCAATGGGATGCGGACTTCTCTGGCCTTGGAAACACCAATGGGTACCTCCAAAGCTTAACAGCCACTGCTGGCTGCCAATAACAAAGTTCCCAATCTGTTCCATTGGATCAGAATGCTATATATACCCTCAGATCAGCTCTACGCCCTCTCCTCTGTTGGCTGTTGGCAGTCAGGGCAGGGAATTTGTTGAAAGCAGAGCACATTCTTTCTGATTATGAACATTT
This sequence comes from Gekko japonicus, assembly GCF_001447785.1. Classification (NCBI taxonomy): domain Eukaryota; kingdom Metazoa; phylum Chordata; class Lepidosauria; order Squamata; family Gekkonidae; genus Gekko; species Gekko japonicus. Next base: position 425,016 of record NW_015176020.1, on the reverse strand, counting down.
CTCCCCTATTGGGTTTGAGTGTTAGGTGGACTCAGGACTCTGAGCCACCCCATCTCTTTGCTCATGCTAAGCAGAGAGGCTTAGCTACAGGGTGCCTCAACTGAGGACACATACCCTCCTGATACTCTGATGGGGTTTGGGTGTTTGGTGGACTCAGGGTTCTGAGTCACCCCATCTCTCTGCTCATGCCAATCAGAGGGGCTTAACTCTGCTCAGCAAAGTGTGACAGAAACACAGATTCTATTGCGGGAAGGATAAGAACATAAGAAAAACACTTATTGATCAGAATAAAGGTCTTTACAGTCTGACAGGCTATTTTCAGCAATAGATAGAAAAAAGGATTCCAGGAAATCCACTAACAGAACAATATCCCTCCATGTTTATCCCCAGTACCTGCTAATCAGAGGTATACTACCTCTTTCCTCTGATAGGCATATAACTTCAGTGTTTAAAGACCTTCACTGTTTATCTGTTTTTAGCCCGAATAAAAAAATGCTGGTTTTGACCTATAAAGCCTGGATACTTAAAGTAGCATCAGAGGTAAGGTGGTTGCCCTTGACTTTGGAATGCTCTTCCCAGTTCCCTGCATTTGAGATCTTCTTGGGTTAGCTTTTCTTGGTTTAGTGTTGTTACCAGGGGTCACTTCGTAGAAAAAGAGGTGCAGGAGCTCATTAGCATATCTCATTAGCATAACTTATTTGCATATGCCACACCCCCTGACATCACTGGAAGTGTGTCAGAAGGCAACACCCACCGCTCAGGCGCCACTGGACTGTTTTGGATTGCTAGCTATTGGTGGGGGTGTGTGCAGATCTGTCCTCACAGAGGAGGGAGAGCTTGTACCTGAATAAAACTTGGTCTTAAAGGTGCCACTGGACTGTTTTGGACCGGGAGGAGCTCTGCAACTTACCTGGCTGCTTCTTGCTCTGACTGAGGGCTGCTGGGAGCAGGGGGGTGGGGCTTGTTTCATGTTCCCACCCCCTGGACTCTTTACTGCCGGAGCTCCACTCCTGTGCACTCCTGCAGGAAATGACCCCTGGTTGTTACCATGCTGCTGTGCTTTGTCTTTCAGTAATCTGGGTAGGTTTAATTTGTATTAATGGTTATATAGTATTTGGTCTTGATTTTTTAATTATTATTGTTAACCACCTCAAGAACTTTAATACAGAGGTGGTATGTAAATATATTAAATAAATAAAATATATTTTAACGGACATACTGCATTGTTTTGTTTAATAGAGATCTTTGCTGTTTGACTTAATATTATAATATTTTATAAATCCCCTTGAGTCTTGATGAGAAAGGTGAAATAGAAATGAAATTCACCACGATTATCCTTTTTCATATAAGTAATGAAATGTTTTATTTTACTTCTATCATTTTAAACTTTTTAACCTCATTTTTCTCTCCAATGGGTACATAAAGCAGCTTATGGTACCAGCAAAATAATTAAAAAATCAAGACCAAATACTATATAACCATTAGGAAAAATTAAACTACCCAAATTACTTTAGGTGGGTAGCCGTGTTGGTCTGAAACAGCAAAACAAAGTTTAAGTCCAGTGGGACCTTTAAGATTAACAACATTTTATTCAAGGTATAAGCTTTCATGCACATGCACACTTCTTCATCTGGTTCTTTTATCACTATATATGCTTAGTCATTCAGTCCTTGCTCTTACCCAGAATTAAACTTATTTGGTCTTAAAGGTGCCACTGGACTCAAAACTTAGTTCTCACATCTGTTGTTAACTCGTTTATTATCTGTATCCCAATTTGCTGCTATCCACAGTTCTTACCAAATGCGTTATTCCAATCTTAGCTGTATTTATTGCTCTGTCACTCATGCAGCTTGACTCTAATTAGCCCTTCCTGGGAACTAACTCCCACACACACACACACACACACACACACCCCTATATGTAATGTTTGAGGAAATCTGTTTCAACGTATCTGAAGGTGTGTGCATCTACACATGTTCTCTCAGTTCTCACTTATACCCAGAATCAAACTTTGGTCTTGGAGGTGCCACTGGACTCAAACTCAGTTCCCATATCTGTTTGTTAACTCTTGTATTTGTATGCTAATTTACTGCTATTCACAGATCTTACTAACCTTAATCCAATCACAGATATAATCAGGGCTATTTTTGGGCAGGAACGCACAGGAACGGAGTTCTGGCTGGCTTCCAAGTTGGCCACGCCCAGCAGGAACTCATTAGTATAATAGGCCACACCCAACAGCAGAAAACCATTAGGATTGGCACAACAAACAAGGTAAACAGAATAAGAAGCAAAAGGTGGGTGTGGCTGGATGACCACACTTCTGGTAACATGGGGGTGTGGCCTAATATGCCAATGAGCTGTGCTGTCATGGGTGTGGCCTAATATGCTAATGTGTTTCTGCTGTTGGGTGTGGCCTGTTATGCTAATGAGTTCCTGCTGGGCTTTATCTACAAAAAGAGCCCTGGATAATTGCCCAGTTACTTATGCATCTTGACTCTAACTAGCCCTTCCTGGCAACTACCCCACCCATATGTAATGGCCGAAGAAGTTTTGTTTCACTGAATCTGAAGAAGTGTGCATGTACATAAAAGCTTATGCCTCGAATAAAACTTTGTTGGTCTTAAAGGTGCTCTAGACTCAAACTGTGTTCTACCCAAACTACTGAAAGACGAAGCACAGCCCAATGGTAACAATATTATACCCATAATTTATATAAGCAGAACAAACAACGAGTACTCTAATGACATCCTGTGCTGGACCTGGCTCCAATGGACCCCCTTGTTCTGGACCACAGGCAATAAGTCATGAGCTAAGGCTCCTTTTCCCATCTGTTATTTTATTTCTTAATTATTTTCCTAATTTCAGTTTTGTCCTCAGCTGAATATTCTCCGAATGCACATCAAAGACATGATACAAATCTGAGAAGTGATTCCAGAGATTCCATAAACTGTGGGGCACTTGGAGAAAGTGAATGGAGTCTGATCAAAATGGGGAGATGTTCCTATGGGGAAGTACACAATATCACTGAATATCACTGAATCTGCAAAATGGAGAGATGTTCCTATGGGGAAGTACACAATATTACTGAATATCACTGAATCTGCAAAATAATTATTTTTACCTTGCAAATGTTTATCATGCCAAAAAAATCGCCAAAGAAATTCCTGCATTACACTCCATCACATCTTAAAGGAACATTAAGAACATGACTCTCAATTTCTCCTTTTTTAACAACTGCTCACAGTGCTCAATACTTTACTAGGCCAAGTGCATAATCACACTAATACTGGTTTTATAATAAGTGTCATGGCTTCCATAAACCTTATCATAGAACTACAGTTCCCAGAGTTCCCTAGGGAGATGAAATGTTAAAGTCTGTGAGGCTGATGTGTCCCCAGTTCGCTTCCATGAAGCCTACATACATATTTTTCAGTAAAGGATGCAGTCTACATTGTTACCACATTGTATGCTGATTAGAAGAAAATTTACTCATTTGTGCAGTCGGTTATTGATGGCCACAGTATATTTTTTAATGTGTGGCCCGGTTATTTTCTTGCATTCTTATGACAGCAATTATTCTACTAGTCACGGATATTGTGACTAGGGAAGGCAGTTTTGAAAAATGTAATTCTCTTCTGATTACTCTGTTGTGTCACACAAAAGACTGCACCTCATCATGGCATACAGTGCTGTTGTAACAGTGCTCTATGTCAGATGCCTTGCCTAAGGCTTCTACAGCAAATGAAATGAAATATGAAAATGAAGGTAGACTCCTGGTTAAATGCAATTACCTGCTTACCAGGCAGCACGTACAAATATGCTGTTCACATGGAAGAGAGGAAAAATTTAAGAGCATACACAATTGGCCAATTTATCTTTGCAAATATATAATTTGAAAGATCATTTAGAAGCGAAAAATTAAATCATATAGTTTTGTTGCTAATGTCCAGTAGTGTTTGACTGCAACCTAAATCATTTAGTCCTGGTACTCAACCTTAAGAATGTTACCTGGAATCTAAAAATATTTAATATCCATCTGTGGATGGACAGGTTAGGTTCTGCCTCTCCCTAGGAGTGACCAATGGAAGCTGATGGAATGTTGGTGAGAGGCTGACAATTGAAGAACCATTAGTTCAGTTAGTCAGACCCAGCTGAGGAAAGAAGCAATAAGCTTGAGCCAGCATGTAGGAGAACAGCCGCTTGATGCTGACTCAGAGAAAGCCAACTTGTATCAAAGAATCCCAAATGCAAGACTGGGTTACCCTGTTTGGTGGTACCCCTGTGAATGAGAGGGGGGACCTGGTATGTAAGAGGGTCAGGGCTCTCTATATATTTTAAAAGAGGCAAAATGGGTGCTGAAGTTTGATTGCCTGGCCTACCTGTAACCTTGAACCTGAGTGACAGAGGTTGTGAAGGGTTGTAGGTCTCTGAGTGAGTAAGAGGGATCCCATCATCTCTCTTTATGTTTGTATTCAAGGCATCTGTAAGGGAAGATGTCCATATTTTTGCTATGCACCATCAACAATGAATATGCCTCCAGCTGATTATTTCAGGTTCAAGTGGAATATGACCAACTGATACTACTGCAGCAAAAGAGTGCTCTCTAGATTGCCAAATTTTCAGAAGGAGCTGGAGATGCTTTTGAGGCTAACCTTTGGTGGATGTTAAAATTGATGAGCTTCTGGAGTGTGCAAGGATGATTCTTGAAGATTAATACTGAGTGAAGGACACAGCAGGTAAAGCTGGTAAAATATTAAAAGAGTAATTCAGACAACTATCTTACGGTCAAAATAAGCTACAGTTTAAAAGACTTTTTTAAAATGGTGAGCACTTATATATTTAAGACAATGGGGTCTTTCTTCTGCTCTCTATAGAAGTACTTTTCTGACAATTCCCTGACAGAAATCACTGACTCCCAAAGTCTCTTCCCTCAGAAACCAAACCCTCTGGCTACTGATCCAGACAATAGATTTCAGACAAAGACCAACAATGACTCAAAAGGTGATGTATCTTTTCCCTCCAGGTCAGCTGTTTTATTTCCTTTCTAAGATGATGCTGGCCAATCAGAGAGTGAGTAGAGCAGCCAATCACATAAGCGCTTTTCTCCAGGGAAGATTAACTCTTGAAGTCTCTGACACAAGTAGCATTTTTAAAAGCTTGCATTTCTTTGCAATCCATCACAGTTCTCTTTGGGGGGAAATCCCCCTATGCATAGGTGGAGAATCCCAGTTACCCCCTCTTGCTCTGTCTCCTTTTAAGCTAATTCCCCCAACTAATCAGGAGACTACCTCTTTGAGTAACAACTTTTGGGGTAACATTCCCCCTTTCTTCAGCACGGTGTCCTGTTAGCCCTTGACCCTCATGCTCCCTTGACAGCAATGGGGCTGCCATTCTCAAAGTGGGACACATCTAACAAGTCCCCAAGAGTCTTATCTGTGTGAGTAACTGACTGTCTCTACTTCTCCAGGTCAGCCTGTCACAACATTGAGGTGTGCCCCCAGTGTTTATTTGGTCAGGCTGGCTTGGGATATAAGGAAATTTGGGTAGTGTTCCAATTAAAAAAATCAATCCCTTTTGGTAGCATAATTCTAGTCCCTGGTTTTAACCATAAACCTGGGTTCAGGGCCAATAACTCACTCCAGTTACTTAAAAAACAGAATCAGAAATTTATTTACAAAAGAATAACATGTATAAAAACATACAAGTAAGGGAAAGGGTGTGTACACTGAAACAAAGACAAACAAAAAAACCTGACTCTGTAGCCACTAACACAGACTCTGTGCAGCAGTCTTCCCAGCAACACTGGTGCAGAAGCACTGAAGAGAGTGACAACCTCTTCCTCCAGGTTCACAAGCTCTTCATACAGAAGGTTCTTCCCCATTGTTCTCTGACATCTTCTGTGTGAATATCCTTGTATTCTTTGGTAGTTCCTGACTTTATCCTAGCTCAGTTGTCAGTTCTTGATTGACTGACCAACCACAGGGATCAGCCAATTGATCTAAATCTTGAACTGTCAAGATGGTGAAGTGTCAAGTAGTTACCTTGACCGCTCACAGCTGGCCACTATCAAGCCAACCTGTAACTATCTGCAGGTGCTCATTAGTAAGGTACATTGTAGCTTGGAAACAATCCGGACAAAACTTAAGGATTAACAATTCTACAGAAATGCAAATACTTAGATCCTGAGGACTCACTTTCGTGACACAGCCACCTTGGCCTCAAGGGTGCAAACTCATTCCCTGAGAACCAGGAGCTCCTTGCACCAAGCACACACCCATGACTTGTTTCCAATTGGCAGATAGTCATAAATGTTGCATTCACTGCAATACACTGGATAGCCCCCAACCCTCTACTGGCATTTTACCTTCCTAATTGCTCCCCCCCCCTTTTGTTTATAAATGTGCTATTTCTGTAGATCTGTTTGTGGAAAGCATGGGACATGGAGAGACTAGTGCCCTGGCTTCCTCACCCTGCTACTGAACTCGCACATCTGCTAAACTGGCCTGTTTATTCCCTTGCAGAGCTTGAACTATATGGACTGATTCCTCCCTAATATTAAATACAGGTCATCCCAGGTTTCAAACATCTTGGTATTATTTAAGCTAATGCATACAGTTTAAGGTACAGAAACCAAAGTATTTAAATTCATATAGTCAACAGTACAACTTTTACTTGTAATGGAATTAAAGTTATAAGAAAATTAATCTGGACAATATATATATAAAAACATCAAACAGCTGTTCCATCACCAACATTACAAAGCAATCATCAGGTGATGTTACGTAACTTCATGTCATGGAAAGTGTCTACTGCCCATTTTCAATAAAGTTCTGTTTAAAGGTACAGGACTTTCCCCCCAGTTCAGTGAGCAATCCTAGCCATCATACAGATTTCATCTGTATGATAGAAGCAGCTAGTTTGGCATCTTTGTAAATGCCTATTAAAAATGTATGTTATGATATCATTTTCTAAAACATGCAGAATAACCTTTAGATTTCCCCCCCATAGGCCTAGCAACACATATTTAATGTGAAATGCTCTCATGGCTTGTGGAAATCTGCTAGGAGGATGGCTTATGAAGTTTACTGTTTCATGGAGCCAGTTGTTTCTTCCCACTGAGGAGACAGAGTAAAGAGGAGGTCTATGCAATAGTGGAATAGATAACCTACTTTGATAAATACTGTACAGGAAAAAAGATTGTTTGCTAGGTGGGTACACTTTGAGTTTCTAAATAGGGAATTATTATGAACTGAGATTGAGGCAGCTCTTAAACAAGTCGTTGAATTTATTCAGCTCATAACAACACTAGACAAAACATACATAGAACAAGGCTGACTTATATCTGATTTGAACGGGCAAAACCACACCCCACAAACAGATAACAACCAATTGGAATACAGAGCTTGGAACCAATGAGATTGGTTCCCGCTGAAGTCAAAGTTTTCTCTGACTGGCCTATTTGTCAATCCATGTAATGCTAAATTCTAATGGAACTGTGCTTAAGCTAAATCAATGCTTTTTTTACTTACTATATAACAGGAATATATTCTTATCTGATTTTCTCCTATGTAGCGTCTTTTAAGGTTCAAGATGCCATGGTAGCAATTTTCTTACTTTAAGGCAGAAAAGAAGTAGCTGTGGTCAAAGAGGAAGAATAATTTAGACTATTTATAGTCCGATTGACAGAAGTATTTTCTCTGTACTATGTAGGATTTCAAAACAAAAGCACAAAAGGATTGGGTTCAGATGGGTGGTGTTGTGTGCATACTATCTTCAACTTTGCACACGAATTTGGACATTGCACAAGAATTAGGGCATTTCAGACCCATAACAGTGCATCTAGCCTGGTTTCCTGTTTCCAGTGGTGGCCACTGAGATTCTTCTGGGAAATCCATATGCAAGGTATGAATGTAAGAGCCTTCCTGTGATGTTTGTCCAACAGCAACTGCTATTCCAGAGGGTTTCTGCCTCTGAACATCAAGTTTCAATGTAATTACTAACTCTAATGAGGTAGAAACAGCTGTTCAAAGAAGAGCAGTCCAAACAATCTATTGGACTCCCATAAACCCCAAGCACAGATGCAAGAAACTCTTTGGATTTTTCCCAATATCTTTTAAACATGAATGGATGATTTTATAATTTTTCTTCTTCTTAAATCACAGCTTTTATTCCCCCCCCCCAAGCATACAAACCTGCTACAAAATACTCATTGTGGTCAAAGACTCATCTTTTTGACCATAAAGAATATTTACAAAGAACGAAACAGTGCATCTTTAGCTGCAACAGCTGCACTGATTCAACAGAGGCTCTTTGCAGACACAGTTGGTGCAGCCAGCCAGGCAATAGGAACAGCAGCTTTTTTGGCAGGAGGTACAGTTGCAATTTTTGAACTTGCAGGAACCAGCACAGCTAGAACAACCACCAGTAGCGCATGGGCAGTCGTGAGGATCCATTATGCTTAGAGGCTGTTTTGCAGTCACCGTCAGCAACTTATAGGAGAAGAGCAGAACAATCAGCTGTTCATGAATGGATGATTTTAGAAATGCCTAAATGCCAAAAAGATAAAGTGGATATTCCAAATATCTGAATAATACCTATTTTAATTGCATTCTCTTAGTCATAATCCCTTCCGGTGGTTTTAGTAACAAAAAAAGAAAGACAGTGTGGCTGTGATTCTTTTTCAATTAAAATTTGTGATTAATTAGCATTTTATCTTAGTATTAATAGTCTGGCAATTTGTGACTCACTAAAAACATAATGGCTCCCACCATTACCTTTACGATAATCTCTAATACTAATGTTCCTTGCATCTTCAAAAGGACCATGGCAATTATTTGCTAAAGGAGATAGGTTTAGAAAAACAATTTAGAGGGCAGAAAACACAGGGAATAAAAAGGCCATTGAATATATAAGTGGGAGAGGATGGTAAAATCTGGCTCTTCTAATACTTGCTTCTCATCTGTCTTCTCTAGAGATTTGTGCTTAGGGTCATTCCTTCTCTGTTATTATATCCGTTGTCCCCTTGTACAAACTATGGAAGAAAACAGGCATGGATGCAGAGCACTGAATATATAAGCAAAGGCACATCAGATGTATTCCTGATTTTACCCTCCTTCCATATAAACATAGAATCCTAATGTACACTTTAATATTGGCCTACCAGATCACATTTTTATTTAAATACTTATAGTAGAACACTGGATCATTTCCTTGCACTCTTCCACTCCCGTTCTTTCCCTTTCTAGCTAACTCATTATCATTTCATGAGTACCCTTTGATGTATGTACTAGACAGAACACGAAATTAAAGGCCGTATGTTTTGAAAACTTGAAAGAGAAAAGGAACATGCTCCACCTTGGGATTTGAAGTGTCTTGTCTGCTGACCCTCGGTAACCAGTTTTTTCATGCAGAATGTCTCAGGGTTTTGACACAGGGATGAACATGAAACAGTTTTCCATTTGTAAACTACTGATAGCTATCTTGGATTAGGCACCCAGCAGCAAAACAACCAATATATGATTCCAAAAAGGAGGGAAACCTAAATCAGGGGTAACAACAGGATGGCCAGGCTGAAAGGCAAGTTGAGATCAGGAAGCAGCAGGTATAAAGTGAACGTAGAGTGATACTGTAGGGAGGGGCCCTGCATAGGATCATTGAGAATACTGACTGGGAGTAGGGTGGCTGATGTGGCTCTCTGAGGTGGTGGTAAGGAATTTTGCTAACAGGATAGCTCCAGAAATAGGAGTTTGTCAAAGATTTGCAGATGATTTGGGAGCAAGTAGAGGGACCAAGGCTTCCAAGGTCATTAGGCCCCATCAGATGACAGAGTTTGTTATAACAACTAACAATATAAAACCTTTTTTACAACTGAAACTGTTACATAAAACCACAGGGTTGGATCCTACACAAGCAAAGAGAATGAATTTGTACAAACTAGGGTTGTCAAGTCAGGGTTGGGAAATTCCTGGAGATTTTGATGTGGAGTCTGGAGAGGGCAGGGTTTGGGGAGGGGAGGGAAAGAACCTCAGCAGAGCAGCCACTTTCTCCAGCTGAACTGATCTCTGTCGTCTGGAGAGCAGTTGTTATCCTGGTAGATCTCCAGGCCCCAACTGGAAGTTGGCAATCCTAGTGCCAAGCAAATCTTGCTGCTTTTCCTTTCGCCCCAGCAGCCCTTTGAGTGCCCCCCCCCCCAATCACTGCTGAGAGCTGAACAAGTTCCTGCTTGGGTCATAGTGCAAAAGTGGGACATTTTGCCTAATTCCTCCTTCTTCCTACATCTTCTTGTGATTGTGACTTAGCTGAAGGAGCGGAGTTGAGCACTTCTGTCAGCTCTCTATTTAGAGCTGCCAAGTCCCCCCGGGGGGCGGATAATCCCCCGCTTTGGAGGCCCGATTTCTGCCACCGCGGAATTGGGCCCCAGGGGGAACCCCACCCCAGCGTGCACATCAGCCGGATGTGACGTGATGACGCCGAGCACACTGGGGGCGGGGCCACAGTCATCAGAGGGGAAAAATAGCCCCCCGCTGCAAAGATAACCGGACTTGGCAACCCTATCTCTAGTGCCATCCTTTTAGTACTCCAAACTAGAGCCAGGAGTTCAATATCCCATGTGCGGTGTTCTGGGAAAATGTAAATGGAGCTGAATGGATTCAGCAGTACTAGCTTTACACAAAGTTTAAAGACACTCTTTTAGGTAAGGATACCCCTTTACATTCCCAGGACAGAAGATGATGTTTGATAGGCCTTCTGCTCTCACACTTTTAAAAAGTCAACACTGAATGAGACCAGAATTACAGTAATGTTTGGAAGAATGCCAAACCACCATTACATTTAAAAGATAATTATTTTAAGTACAGTAAATGGCCGCATCATTAATCACTAATGATGCTGCCGACACTAAACAACAGGTCTTGGTGACATTTGTGCAGTAGTATTCTACACAGAACCCATAATAGCACTGTACACACAGAGCGGAAGGTTGGCATATTCCTTGTGATAACTTTAGTTGGAATGCTCAGACCTAGCCATATTATCACAGCAAAAGTACTTCACTGAGGGAAGACATCTAGATACAGTGCAAGAAATTAGTAACAACTGTGCATTTTCTGAAGGAATATTGAATAGTGAGTATAGTTCAGGATTTCTCGCTATGGCTGTTGCTGTGGTTTGGTATAAAAACAACATTAAGTTAGAAGTGTAGCTGTATCTCCAGATTCAGGGCTAATTTCTGAAGGGATGCTTTTCCAGCCAGTTTTCCTCTTGGGCAAGGGGATCATTCCATCTGTTTCCTTGTACAAGTAGCTACTGCACTCCCTTTTGAACTTTTGAGCAGGTAGTGCCTCTTTTGACTAGGTGGAGCTCCTCTTTATTGCTTTCACATTGCCTTAAGCCACTTGAATGGGAATTGCCCGGAGAGAACTCTCTGAGAATCTCAAAGGAAAAGCCATGCTTTGGCAGACCTATGATTATATAAACAAGAAAATGGAGCTTTAATAAAACCATCTGGTGCATGAGCCTGCAAGGAGTCTGGGATAGGAGACTGCCATACTGACTGGATCCTACTATAAATATTCAGAATGGGACTGAGGTGTTCATTTATAAATCCTCTTATATTAGTCATAGAAAACTGGGAAAACTTCATACAACGGATTCATGATCCTAACTAGCACATCCAAATAAACCAATAATCACTCATCCATAGCTTGAGCTGTTCTCTCAGTTGCTGTCATTAAATGTACAAATCTGTCTCTTCATGCTGCTATTCTTTCCATTTAATTGTAATCCAACTGCAAAAAAGCATATAACAAACTACATTTATGTAATATTTTGACCATGCCAGGGATGCAGAATAAATGCTGTATTCTCAGAATGCAGCAAGTTTAAGCAGGAAAATACCTAAAAGCAGTATGTGAGATACATGCAAGAGGCATCCATGCTTGTAATGAGACCACAGTCTGAAACAGCCCAGTTGTCAATCCAAAATGCTCTAAAGAACTGAAAAGGTTTTCCCACATCTTTAAATGCAGGCAAAAATAACAGACTTCTAAAGCATTTTAAATTGGTGGTCTTTTCCTTATTATTAATGGATATTTGAGCCTGTCTTCTCTACACTAATAAACATCTAGAAACCTTTGTTCAAGTGAATGACACTAAGAAACTCAAGGCACAAAGCAATGGAATAAGATGCAAAAGTGTTTTAAAAATAGATTATGCCATGTTTCTCTTACACCACACAAGGATTTTGAGAGATATATAAAAAATAAGGCATAGGAAATAAGTTATGTTAATGAAGCTGCAGATAAAATTTGGAAGCCCATTCAGTAAAAGAATCCAGTCTGGTTATTCAGCTCTCTGGTTAGTGGTATCTGCCCTTCTAAACTCTTGTGAGTTGTGTTTGGTTTGAAGATATTTTACTTTTATTAGGACTCCTTCTATCCCACCCTTGCATTTATACACTCTTTAATGAACTTGAACTACACTTGATCTTAGCCAAAAGGCAGAGAAGTGTTAGTAAACTTCCCAGGAAGATTAGAGCAGTTCTACATCTCCCTGCTTCTCTCAGAAATAACTCACAACATTGCAAAATTTTGTACGAAGGCATACAACATATATAAGCAGATGGTTAAGTCCTTAAACAAAGCTGGAATACAATGACACCTTTAAATTTATTTTTTGATCCTAGTACTGTATGTGCCGAGATTTTAAACTCATTTTATATCAAAATAGACTGAACTGATTGAACTTGAACAAATCTGGAACCAAGATTACTTCCTTAAATCTGGTTGGAAACTTGACTGAAAGCCACATGGATGATAGTGGCAATGACACCATGTCCGACCACTGGTCCCTTGAAATACATTTTTATTTCCTTTATTGGAATTAGCCAATCCTGCCACCAACTCTTGCCGAACTGATGTGAGATATTAAAGTTAATTTCCACTGTAATTCCAGGGTCTACTGGATTCAGTAGTGTTAATTTCTTTTCAAGTTTTACAATCTCATCTGCTAAATTTACAAATTAGAAAATAAGCTTGGTTGTGCATTTTCACATTTTTGCTTCTCTTTCTATTATCTTCAGTTTATTATAGTATCCTTTACATCAAATCTTTTTTATTGCCCAAGAACCACTTTAGCTTATCTCCCTAGTCCACAGCCTGTATATTGTGCTTTTATTGCATTTTAACCATCTTAGACACTTTAATGGAAATGTTGGGTAGATTTTTTTTTTTACTAAATATATAAAGTAATCTGCAAACCATCCAAGCAATTTCTCAGATTTGATTTCAGGGTGATGTACCAGTTGTGTTGACACTAAATCCTTAATGCCCTTGACACTTTTTAAAATATTCATAACTAATAATCAGCTCATCCTCAGAATTGATACTGAGTATTGATAGTACTGATACTCAGTATTGATACTGATACTCAGTATTGATACTCACTGGGTACAGGAAATGAGTGGAGATTATATTCGTCTATCTTGTAAGAAGGGTTTTCCCTCCTTTGATTGTGAGGACAATACCATTTGATTGCTGGCCATCTTCCAATTTTTGACCTATGGTCTCATAAACTGAAGAAGAATTCATTGTTTTGATTAGATTATTTCATTGGTCAGGTATTTCTGCCTCAATATCCGTCAAAATGATTCTCATGCTGAGCAGTTCTTTTCCCCACTGTAATACTGAGGTGTCGTTTATTTTATGCACTTGGTTTTAGTCACAGGACCAACTACATATACTGTCTAGCAATTGAGCAATTGCCCACAGCCTGTTCAGAAGACAAGCAACAGATATTCAAATCAGCCACAGATATTACTACAAAGGAGATGTTGAAATGAAAGGAAAATAGTACCTGATGTGCTAATAAAGGTACGAAAAACAAAAATTTAAAACCAAATAAAATTAGATTATTGCCACCTTCCGAAAGAATTTATGCACTCAGGAATCAAATCAAAGTCTATAAAATCTCCTTCTTGTCCTACACAAATCATACTTGCTTTTTTTATACAAATTTCTCAATTTCAAACCTTTTTTTGTTTTATTCTTTAAAACAGATATCCTTCAAATATATAATAAAATGCAAAGTTTTAGAAGTTGAAAATTAATGTGGCAGTGTTTTTATTTTGCGTAAACACAATCTGTATTTGTCCCCCTTTAACTTAATGTTTCCTGAGGGATTAGTGTTACAAAAGCAAACATCAGGAGGTAAATTTTCTGTTATAGAATATAGACAGCATAAATACACAGAGAGATTAGATATGAGAATCAACATCTTAAGGAATTAATCAATAAATAATAAGCAAGAGATTGCCAGATTTTCATTATAACCCAAGAATAAATAATAAGAAAAATAAACATGGGAGAAACATATCTAAAAAACTCCTATTTCTTGATGTGTTGACAAATCCAGTTTTGATGGGTGGCAGTTCCCAGTAGGTATTCACTAATACTCACCTGATCTTTTATTTTATCCATAAAGGAAAAATACAAAATCACATACTATGTAAAGCTTTAAATAGAAATTGTGTGTCAATCAGTGTCCCTTTTTAGAAATGTACAGCCGTGCGTTAACACATTGGCCTTAAACTGTCTTTGTGAGTTATGTTTTCCTTAATTGTCCCCCTCAAGGGACAATTTTGTGGGTTACATTGGGTCATACTGTGGGTTACAAACTGAGATCAAACCTTGCCACATGCTGATTGTCCCAGAATTTGGAAGGCAGGATGCTAGAGTGAACGTAGCTGAAGAGCTGAGAGAGACCATCTGCTTTTCCTGAAAGCTTAAAAAGGTAAAGGTTCCCTTGCTCGAAAGCCAGTCGAATCTGACTCTAGGGTTGCGGTGCTCATCTCTGTTTCAAAGCCGAAGAGCCAGCGCTGTCCGAAGACGTTTCTGTGGTCATGTGGCCGACATGACTAAACACCAAGTATTTAAACCACTTACATTTTTATTCCTGGAAACCTAGGAGACATTCTGAGATGTCATCATCCTATTTTAAACTGATAGGCTTTAGTACCTTGAAAAGTCTTCAGTGCAAATGTAGAACAATACACAAATCAACATAGCACTATAGTTGTCTCACTTGATTTGGACATGTGGTTTTGTGGCATGGTTTCTGGTGGCTCGTAGCCACTTTTCAACTATAACTTATTCTGCAACATTATCCTGCCATTCATTTTACTGGCATCAGCACTCTAGTTTCAGAGCAAAAGAAAGTTAAAATGAGGTTTTCCATTTCACTACATTTTTTATTTGAAGCTGTGGAAAGAGAACCATTATCCATTTCACTTTTAAAAATAACAAGTAAAATGTATACTTTGTACTGCTTCAGTTCTAGGCTCATGTCACACATAAGCCTCATGCAAAACATCTGTTCTTAATACTAGGGCTCTATCCATGGCATTAGAGTACAGGAAAGGACTACTAACCAAGTACAGAGTGCACTCCTCTCTCCACTAGTATGGGGAGATCCAACACATCATGGTTTGGAAAGAAGGGCTTCCTGATCAGAAGGTGGTGTTTTTAGACATGCTTGAGCCCAGCCATCTCTCTTTCTAGAAATTAAGCACTGCTACTAGGGTTACTGTAATGTATTGAGCATGAACTGTACTTGCAAAAGGACTTTGCTTGGGGATGCATAACAATAGATTGCTAGGATCCTAGAATGGACCGGTAGGGAGACAAGGACCCTAGAGTAAACCAATTGGGAAACAATAGAGTGTAAATAGCCTATCGTTGGGAGTGGGGTGTTTTTGGGTGTAACCCTTTTCAGGCATAAATACCTGCCTTCGGCCAGGGATTGCAGTCTTCTTCTTTGCTGAATCACTAATAAACTATGAGCTGATCACTTCTACGCATCTGAACCCAGTATATTTCACTGGAGATGAAGGTGGGATCCTGATGAGCGAGCCTGACCCAGCCTCCAGCACTGCATCGCGCAATGATCTCCAGGACTCCATGCCTTGCATCGCTCCATGGGTCATGGCTGCCGCTCTGGGAGTCATTCCTGCATTTGACCCCACTCACCCTGAGCTTTGGGAAGTGTGGGTAGAGCAGGTGAAGTACTTCATTCAGTTCCAAGGCATAGACAACACTGACAAGAAGTCGCTCCTGCTCAGCACATGTGGCATCGCCACGCTACACCTAGCCCAGGGCCTCATCGCTCCTAAAACCCTTGAAGCAGCCACGTACAATGAACTCGTCAAGACTCTCACTGGCCATTTCGTGCCTCAACCAACCAAGATGGCGAAGCACATGGACTTCTTGGCGCACCACCAAAAGTCCAGTGAAGTGACCACCTTCTTGGTGCACCACCAAAAGTCCAGTGAAGCGACCACCGACTTCATGGCTGATCTCCGCAGCCTGGCCATAAACTGCAGATTCCCAGATCTTGAGGATCTCTTAACACAGTTTGTCTGGGGCGTCTGTGAACAGAAACTCATCGGTACCGATGAACTCAAACTGGACAAGGCACTACACATGGCCACAGCTTTTGAAAAGGCACAACAAGATCACCAGGCCCGCTCCGTGCATCAGGCCTCCACATCCCCGGTCTCCGATGCCTAGGACAAAGAAGAAATACTCCAGATATGCCGCCCAGCTCGCCAGGACTCACGCCTACCGTCTGCAACCACCACGCAGCCCACAAAGACCATCGCTCAAGCACCTTGTGCCAGCTGTGGTGAGGAGCACGAATGCCATTCCTGCCGTTTCCGCAATGCGATCTGATGAACCTGTGGAAAATAAGGCCACGAACCTGCTGCTCCAAAGGAAACTGGCGTCATCCACCCACCCACCAGGAATCCACAGAGCTTGACAATACAGCCATCCACCAACACCAGGTACTACACTTGCCCCAGGACACCCCTAACAAAATTAAAATAACCGTGTTAATAGAGGGGGACCCTTGTGAACTGAAGTTGGACATTGGGTTCTCCATCTCCATCATCTCAGAAGAGACTCTCAGGAGGCTTTGCCCACAAGGGGACCCCCGCCTAGAACCCGTGGTCTTCACCCTCAGAGACTTCCAAAAGAACCCGGTGGCCATTAAAGGGTGGGGCAAGTTCCATGTGCAGTATAAGAACTTCGAAGCACTTTTAGATTTGGTGGTGGTGGAAGGGCAGCTTACTAGTTTACTGGGTCTGTCATGGTTTGCTCCCCTGGGGTTCGGGGTGACAGGGGTGCATCACATGTGGCCTACGAACTTCAGCAACATGTGCGACGAGTTCCCGGCCATTTTTGATGGGACACTTGGTCATTACACCAGTCCATCAGTCTCCCTAGACCTCGACCCAGCTGTACGCCCCATCCGTATGAAGGCCAGGCACGTCCCATTTGCGTTGCAGCTCAAGATAGATGGAGAGCTGGACCGCCTGGTAGTGCAGGGGGTTTTAAAGCCAGTGCCACATGCCCACTGGGAGACCCTCATCGTCACCCCAGTGAAGCCCAACGGGGACGTCCATATCTGCGACTATAAGTGCACCATAAACAAGGCCTTGCAGGACCACACATATCCCGCTCCAGTAGTCAGCCATGTTTTGGCATCCTTGGCGGGTGTGAAGGTTTTTGGCAAATTGGACTTGGCCCAGGCATACCAGCAACTCCCCATAGATGATGCCACCACAGAGGCCCAGATGATCATGACGCACAGGGGTGCGTTCTGGGTGCAGGGGCTGCAATTCGGGGTCAGCGTGGCCCTGGGGATATTTCAAAATCTAATGGACTGTCTCCTTAAAGGGATCCCTGGGGTCCAGCCATTCTTCAATTATGTTTTGATCACTGCCCCCACAGCCGAGACCTTCATTGAGAGGCTGTGCGCCGTCCTGCAACATTTCCACACCACTGGACTGAAGGTGAAGCGGGAAAAATGCCTCCTGGGGGTTCCACAAGTCGAGTGCCTGGGGTTCTTGGTAGACACTCAAGGCATCCATCCAACACCTGACAAGGTCCGTGCCATCGTTGATGCTCCAACCACCTCCTCTAAGCTGGAACTCCTGTTCCACAAGTCGAGTGCCTGGGGTTCTTGGTCGACACTCAAGGCATCCATCCGACACCATCCGACACTCTAAGCTGGAACTCCCGGCCTTCTTGGGACTGCTGAACTTCTATCATTCCTTCTTGCCCCATAAGGCTGCAATCGCCAAGCCCCTGCACCACCTTCTTGATAAAAAAGCTCCTTGGGTGTGGGGCCAGAAGCAGGCCGCCGCATTCCAGGCTGTCAAGGACATGCTCACCTTCAATGCGGTCCTAGCACACTTCAACAAGTTGCTCCCCATTGTCCTTACCCATGACGCTTCCCCATATGGGGTGGGGCTGTCCTGGGACACCAGATGCCTGATGGCCGTGAGGTCCTCATGGCCTACTACTCCCACACCTTGTCTTCATCTGAGCGCAACTACACACAGATTGACAAAGACACTGGCAATCGTGGCAGGTATCAAGAAGTTTCACGACTATCTCTACAAGCGGCCTTTCACTATTGTGACAGACCACAAACCCCTCCTGGGTCTGTTGGCTCCGGATCACCAGACCCCACGGATGCTGTCCCCCAGGGTGATGGTCTGTCTTCTTGGCCGGCTACCAGTATGCGCTCATCCAGAGGCCCGGTAAAGTGATGGGTCACGCAGATGCCCTCAGTCACCTCCCGCTGCCCTCCTGTGACCCAGACCCAGTGCCTGCACACCAGTTCATGCTTCTCAAGGACCTGCTCGACCGTCCCATCCAGGTACCCGACATGGCCTGCCACACCGCGCATGGGACCGCGTGCTCTCCCGCATTTTGGACTGGGTGGAGAGGGGTTGGCCCACCAGCTGGGTGGGCCCAGAGTTTGCCACATTCTCCTCACACCGGGAATAACTGTCGGCCCACAAGAGCTGCTTGTTGTGGGAAAGCCGGGTGGTCGTGCCCACTCTGCTGTGCCATGATCTTAGGGTTTTTTTGATGTTGAGTTTCAAGCCAACTTTTGTGCTCTCCTCTTTCATCCTTAACAAGAGGCTCTTTAGGTCCTCTTCACTTTCTGCCATTAGAGTGGCCATTGGTTGTGGGGTGGAAGGGAGCAGAGCAGATGTGTCAGATGGCATAGTAGTCTGTAAATTCCCGAAACTCAGACGAGGTGAAAGCCATCCCATTTGTCTGTTACGATGGCGTCTAGTATGCCATGTGTGCTGAAGATCCACCATAGGGCGCGAATTATCCTCCTTCCTGTCATGCCCTGACCTAGTCACTGTAATCCATGCAACAGTCACCTTCAGCCTGGACTACTGTAACTTGCTGTACACTGGCCTGCCCTTGAGACTGACCCAGAAGCTCCAGCTGGTCCAGAATGTGGTGGTGCAAGTCCTGACGAGAATGCCATAGACGGCACATATACAACCAATGCTGTTCCAGCTACACTGGTTCTCAGTGGAGTACCGAGTCTGGTTCAAGGTTTTGGTATTGACCTTTAAGGCATTAAGCGGTGTGGGACCTGCATATTTTTGGGACTGCCTCCCCTGGTATGTCCCTAGAACAGCGTTACTCTCTGATGAAAACAACCTACTGGTTATTCCTGGTCCCAAAGATGTCCAGCTGGCCTTGACTAGAGCCAGGGGTTTTTTGGCCCTGGCTCTGACCTGGTGGAACTCTCTGCCATATACCACCAGGGCCCTGCAGGACTTAATGCAATTCCACAGGGCCTGTAAGGCAGAGATGTTCCATCAGACCTTTGGTTGAGGACAGCAATGGTTCCATCAGAGCTGGCACCCTCCCCTGTTCTTCCATGTTTTTGCTTTGGCCCCCTCCTCGCTCTAACCACAAAACGGCAACATAGTCCAGACTGGGTCAAGAAGAAATATTGATGCCATCTGAGATTCTGTAACTGATATACAGATGTTATTGATTTTAACATTGTTTTTAACTGCTGTACATCGCCCGGAGCCTTGCGCTCACAGGGATTGGGCAATTCATAAATCCAATATATAAATAAATAAATATAAATGTCTGCTGTGCTTGTGTAATGCTTGAAGGCCATTAAACCAACACGCCTGCTGCCCAGTGTCTCTGCCCGTGTGGAGATCCAGTGTCAGAAGATCTGTGCTATTACCTGTTATTCTGTCCACTCTACCAATCGCCTAGGAAGAAATTTCTGGACCCAATCTTGGCCTCCTTAGGTACTAGAACAGAAAATGAAAAAAAAATCTAGTTCTACTAGCAGATGTAGAGGCCAAGATTTCATACAAGGTGGCCCTCTTTGCCCTCACTGCAGAGAAAATTCAGAAGAAAATAATAGCAGTACCATAGCTTGATTACCAACAGAAGTCTGGATGGGAGAGATGGAATTATAATAATGTTTTATTGTGTCCTAACTTAGTTTTTCATTCTTCTGGTTTTAGAAGTTTATATAGATGTTATTGTTATATTGTTCTGTCATTGTAAGGGCTTATGTCTAAAGGCAATAAAATGAAACCTGAACCTGCTGTGCTTGTGCTGTCAAGTTGCTTCAGATTTATGGTGACCTTATGAGTTAATGACCTCCAAAATGTCCTAAGTTACTTGCTCAGGTCTTGTAAACTGAGGGCTGTGGTTTTCTTGATTGAATCAATCCATCTCATGTTGGGTCTTCCTCTTTTCCTGCTTTGCTTAGAGGTATACTAATAGAGCACAGATGAAGGAAAAAGGCATTTCGACAAGACAGTAAATTGGTTACCCCCACTTCAGATCATCACAAACAGAGAAACCCAGCAAGCCAAGGAGCATCACCCTCAGCTAACTCACAGTTCACTTTGTCTTCGTGCAATCTGCCAAAACTTAATCTCAGACAGCTGGCCATGTAAGTGAACTGCCCATTGAGGGTATATCCACAGCCATTAAAAAACAGTAAGTGTAAAATCTCTGATTCCCATTCAGAATCACTTCAGGCAAAACCATAATGAAAGGCACATTTGCCATAAATCAAAGAACAAACTCCCTAATTATTTTGGTGCAGGTTTGAAATCTCACCCTCGCCTGCTAAAATAAAGAGATTAGCAAGTATTGGATGTATTTTTAAAAAAAATTAGAATTAAAATATCAATTGTATTCAGTTTTCTCTTTCATTACATATACCACATCATCCATTTAATGCCCAAACAAAAAGCAGGCAGACACATCCAAGATTTGTTAATAACTCTCAGCTGACAGAGTTTAGGAATTTTTCACCTGCTCATGCTAATAATACACTGCAGAAACTGCAGCATTGAAACTTATGGGATATGCCCTGCCTCTCCGGCAGTGCCAGCATCAGCAGTGGGCAGGGTGGGGCCAAGATCCACCCCTGCTGTGAAATTTGTGGGGGTTTTCCCACACTCCAAACTTCACCCCACAGTAAAGTGGAGAATGGCAACTTCATTACTTTGTGGCGATGGATGCTGAGCTCCCACCAAGGTGTCAGGGGACACTTTTGCTCACTCTATTCACATGCATTCCCACTTTCTTTGTTAACAGCAAGTCAGTGGACATCAAGGAAAATTTGGGGGGATTTCTGCATGTCATGGATACCACAGGGAAAAGGCCTTGCAAGCACTGTATTCAACAGGATGACAGAAAAGTATGGATTGCTGGTGTGTAATATGCGTGGCCAGTGCTATGATAACAATGCTAAAGGAGTACAAGCCATTGTTGGGGGGGAGGTCAGGGGAACCCTCAAGCTTTCTTTGAACCACACTCTTCCCACTCTGTTGTACTGGTGCATGTTGCAAACAGTTCTGGTGAGGCAAGTGAATTTTTTGTAATATTTCTCTTGAGCGACAAAATTCTGGAAAGTAGTCTTGCAGCATTTGCCAGACCTTGCTCTGAAAGCTCTGTCTCAGACATCTTGGAATGCTACATGTTGGAGTAGATGCTCTCATATTGGTTTTGCAGGAATTACCACAACTAGTTGACGCATTATAGGTGCTTTCTCATGGTACACATCCTGATTATTATGGGTACACGCAGGCAAAAAAATATATATACTTAGCCATCTTGTACCCTTATACTCTTAAGGCAACAAAGTTTTAAAAAGCGATTAATTAAAAAAATATATATATGTATAAAACCACAATTAAAGATTTGGCTTGTGATATTTGTTTAAGGATTAAATTAGCAGCATCAAAGATGTAACTCTTGGTTTAAAAGACTGAATGATGCATTTCTCAGTATTAAAATACTCTTTTTCTTGTATTAGCTATGGCTCTTTTAATCCTTTGATTCTGTGTTGAGTGATAAAATTAAGTCCTCTCTATCGGATGGTTCCAAAAGAAAATCTCCAGTATTTTGGGATTGTTTAGCTGCTTAAGCATTTTGGAGGATGGACTTTCAGTGGAGTAGAGAAACTTTTCTGTATACCCTTAGACTCCTCCAGAACAATATTTGTATTGCTTTTACACAAATGATGCCAATTTTATTGAAGAGCACTCCAAATAAAATAATGGAAGGCATATTTTGTACGATCTCTTTACCAAACAAAATGCTGCATGGTGTAATATTGTAAGCAAATTGAAATGACAAAGGGAGTGGCCGAAGAAGAAAAGGTAGAGCCAAAGTGGAGGGGTCAAATGCAAGGAGTGTGGTTAGAAGTGAAGAGTTATTGAAGAGCACGGAAAGAGGGCCCAGTTATATTCTATTTCCCAGGGTCCCTTCTAACCTGGAACCGACCCTGCTCTCAGGCAATGGTCAAAGTGGCTGAACTTGCAAGCTCATCCCTGCTTTGTACCACTTTCGTTCGCCCTCCAAGGATATCCCTGCTCCTCGCCTGGTTCATATGGGGGATATATAGATATAATAAACTTTATTGCATTGGCTCAAAGCCTTAGCAAATAACGCCGCATTATACTTCATGCTTTTTTTCCTGGCAGAACGTGGTTCAAGAGTGTATAGAACGGATCCTGTGCAAGCTAGAAACACTGATATTTAAACACGGCTGTTGCCATGGAGCTTTAGTCTTCTTCCTGAAATCACTTAATAAAGTAGAGCTGTTCACTGCAATGCGTCTTGAACCCAGTGTTTAATAACATCACTCGGAAGTGATGTCATCATGTTGGGGAGCGGAGGTTCCCGCCTCTCCCCAGCAGCATCTAAAGGTCTTTTTAAACCCTGTGTGTGGGGGGGGAGCTGCGCATGCCTGCACACCGAACCCCGAATTTGGGCTTGGAGTGCAAGTGCATGGCCTCTGCCTCTCCCCAGCAGCCGAATCCGACTCTAGGGTTGCGGTGCTCATCTCCGTTTCAAAGCCGAAGAGCCAGCGCTGTCCGAAGACGTTTCCGTGGTCATGTGGCCGGCATGACTAAACACCAAGGCGCACGGAACACTGTTACCTTCCCACTGAAGTGGTACCTATTTATCTACTTGCAATTTCTTGCTTTCGAACTGCTAGGTTGGCAGGTCCATTTAAACCCTGCTGTGGAGAGGTGGGGGGGAAGCCGTGCGCTCCTGCACGCTGAGCCCCGATGTCATGGGTCCTGACTCAGCTGGGGCTGACTATTCCTCAGACAAGGAAGAGGCACAGAGCAACCCAGCCTTTTCTGGAGTCAGCCATGGAGAGGAACCTTTGCCAGCACCTGAGGAAGGAGAGGCTCCAGCACCTGAGGTGCAGTCAGAGGAAGACCCTGGCTCAGCACCCCCAGCTGGAGACACCTCAAGGCCAGAGTCCCCACCTAGCTCACCTGAATGTCCCAGACGCAGGGCACACCAGCGTCTGGAGATGTGAGAGAGATGGAGAAGTGCCAGACTTTAGCTGTTGCAAAGGCAACGTGGGGGGCCATGAGTCTTTGCAGGTCTCCTCCCAGGGAAGGGAGGATCAGAGTATAAGCAACCACGCTCACCTTCCTCAGTGTGGATGCAACTGCGCAATCTCAGACCTTGTCCGTGTTTCATAAACTGTGCGTACAACACTAGCTTGTGGATAAGTAAGGAAATTGGAACTTGCATGAATGTCCCTGCCTTTACCAACTTTAGTGCCTGTTAGACCAAGAAGGTTATGCTAGTTTATATAAGAAAAACTGCCAAGAAATCTCTCTCCTCAAGTTTTAAAGACCTGTCTAAGTAACAGAAACAGTTACTTGTTCATGACAAATTATCTGAATTTTTTGTATACAAAATTACCTCATTCCAGTTGTCTGTTCACCTCATATTCTACACCGCATTCCAACCTGATCATTTCCCCTCAAAGTTAAATAACACAGTTTGGTATTATTGCACTACCATCAGCCTCTCATGTGCCATTATTAAACCAGGACAAAGAGAACGATTTTAGTCTCTTCCCTCAGTGCACTAGGCTGGGTCAGCATCTAACAATATACATTCAAACGACTGGGTGGGACAGCTGGAAGCGGGGGGGAGCCTGCTCAGCCAAAAAGAAGATAAAGGGAAATCCTGTGAAGGAGGATGAAATTGTCATAACAATAATCAGTTTTCTGTAATTTTGTTTAATTGTACTGTGCACTCCACTGATCACACATCTAATAAAATGTAGAAGTAATACACAAAATATGTCAAACATTGAAACTCACTGGTAAAAAAGTGATCTTAAGCTTACTTATTCATAAAAATAACATGTCAGCAAATTTATGTGTGTTCATTAAATTTGTTTGGATAAATTAAAGTTGCTAATTTAAGTCACACAGTGTTACCTATGTGATTAAAATTATTTGTAATTTTCCCTACTGGTTCTGCATACAAATTTTACGAGCAGTGCATTATTGTATGATAAAAATTAATGCTCATCTCTGATTGATATCAAGATGTCACAAAACTGTCATTTCTTCATAATGTTTGAAACAGAAAAAGTGATATCGATCCGGTGTAGGGAAGGTTGGACTATGATTTGTCTTAAGTCAGTGAGAACTAGTGTAGTGTGGTTACAGTACCACAACCAAGAAGGCCCTCTCCTGGGTTGCCTCTTGCCTAATCTTAGAAGATTGGGTCACCTGAAGCAGGGCCTCAGAAGATGGGTAAGGGAGTAGGCAGTTAGTCCAGTATGCTGTTCCCAAGCTATGTAGGGCTTTAAAGGTCAACACCAGCACCAATGTTCCCTCTAAGCTCTGAAGCTCTGTGTGCAAAAAAATTTCTGTGTGAGCCAAGCCATAAAAGTTGTGAGCCAGCCAACATTTTATTTTTTAAATATCAGTTTAAAAAGGTAAAGGTTCCCTTGCTCGAAAGCCAGTCGAATCTGACTCTAGGGTTATGGGGCTCATCTCCGTTTCAAAGCCGAAGAGCCAGCGCTGTCCGAAGACATTTCCGTGGTCATGTGGCCGGCATGACTAAACACTAAGGCGCATGGAACGCTGTTACCTTCCCACCGAAATGGTACCTATTTATCTACTTGCAATGTCTTGCTTTCGAACTGCTAGGTTGGCAGGAGCTGGAACTAGAGTCGGGAGCTCACTCCGTCATGCGACCCACTCGGGTCTCGAACTGCTGAACTACCGACCTTCCACAGCCTGCAGTTCAGTGTCTTAACCACTTGAGCCACCGCAGCTCCAAAATATCAGTTTACGAACATACAAAATATACAAACATGAAATGTAAACATAACCGTTACCATAACTTTGTGAGAATATTAAAATTATTCTCACAAAGTTATGGTAACGGTTATGTTTACGTTTCATGTTTACATTTCATGAGTTAAACATTCTAACTGAAAAGAGTTTCAAGTCTCATTACAGAAAATGTTCTAATTTAAGCCAGGGGGGCAATAGCGGGAGGGCTTCTGTAGTTCTGGCATGGCTGGTGGAACTCTGACGGCACCTGGGGTTTGGCCAGTGTGTGTGACACAGACTGTTGAATGGGTCTCATTGGCCCAAACATGTGGACAAGGGGGATCCAATAGATATTATTTACCTTGACTTCCAGAAAGCTTTTGATAAAGTTCCTCATCAAAGGCTCCTAAGTAAGCTCAAAAATCATGGGATAGAAGGACAAGTCCTTTTATGGATCAAAAACTGGCTAGTTCATAGAAAACAGAGAGTGAGTGTAGGTGGGAAATTTTCTCAGTGGAGGGTGGTAAGCAGTGGGGTACCGCAGGGATCAGTACTTGGTCCACTGCTTTTTAACTTGTTCATTAATGATTTGGAGATGGGAGTAAGCAGTGAAGTGGCTAAATTTGCGGATGATACAAAGTTGTTCAAGGTGGTGAAAACCAGTGAGGATTGTGAGGCACTCCAAAGGGATCTGTCAAAGACTTCCTCCAGTCTAAGGATGCTTACTCTTTCTGCTATTGAAGGGACTCTTAAGCTGAAGGAAGGCTGGATCCAACACCAAAACAAACACAAGGGGCTTTTCTTTCACAGGGACTCACTGGCAACCAACTGAGAAGGCTCAAGCTACCAGGTGGAAGGCAGCTCCTTCCATCCCTGAACCCCAAACAAATGCAAGGGGCTTTTCTCTTTCAGGGACTCCCACAGCAACCAGGCAAACAGTCTCCTTCCCTGCCCCCCGCCCCCAAACAAACGCAAAACAAGCACAAAGGGTTTTTCTCTTGCAGGGACTCTCACAGCAACCAGGCAAGCCAGTGCAAGCCTCCCCCTGGAAACCAGCTCCTTCCCTCCCCCACCCCAAAAACAAAGAGGCTCATAGAGCCTTTTTCTGTGTTTAGCTTAAAAGCCAATTGGGGCTAGGGAGAGAAATGTGTGGCATGGCTGCTGGGGGCCTCCCAGTCCCGAGCCCAACCTTCTTCTTGGGTAGAGAGGGGTGAGGGGGAGACTTACCTGATTTAGTGGCCCATGGGGCACGAGAGCAGATCTTCTTAGGCGACACAGCAGGAAGGATCTTCCAGGCATTCTAGATGAAGCAGGAAGTAAGACGGGGCCCGAACAACTGCCTCCCTTTAGAGGGCTTGCCCTGCAGCCAGGTGCCAGACCTACAGCCAGTGAGCAGCCAGCTGCCTCACCAAGTAAGCTGATTATTGGGAGGGCAGGGCCACCCACTCCTGGGGCCTGTGTGTTGGGATGAAAATCCCTGCGCTGGGATCCAGAAATGTGTGCGCTAGTGCACCCTAGCACAGCTTACAGGGAACAGTGACCAGCACCCTGAATTGTGCCCAGAAACAGACTGAGAGCCAGTGTAGATGCAGCAAGACTGGAGAGATATGGGGCCAACAAACCATTCCTATCAACACCCTGGTTGCAACATTCTGCACCAATTGAAGTTTCCAAACACTTTTCAAGGGGAGCCCCTCACAGAGCACATTGCAGAAATCTAGATATAGATTATCTTCAATTGAATTTGAATAAAGAACAGATGTGGGAAATTAGATTTCTAAAGAATTAAAGGTGTGTATGTTAATCAGAATAAACCACTACTGACCATGGAGGAGAGCAAAGAAGTTTTTTTAAAGTACATTAATTTTTGGGAAAGGTATGAAAGGTCTTTTAGAGGTGCAGAGATTATGAATCAGCAATTAATATGCAAAATACTCTCCAGACAAATCAAATACTTCGAGTTCATAAGAACTTTTTCAGTTTGTTATAATCTTTTATTCCAAAACTTTCAAGATAAAGAAGAACAAAGAACTGAAAAGGCTTAAAGGCAAAGTAGAGAGAGAAGAACAAAACACTGAGATCAGGACACAATCAATGAGAGAAAATTTGGTCATTAATATCACTAATTGGACTGTGAGAAACAAAAAAGGTGAAATAGCTCCAAAACAGAGATTCCTTTGACCTAACCACACTATTTTCACTTATTTCCCCCTTTTCAATTTATTTTGGATGATCTTATTAAACAGGTTGTGCAATGTTAATCTTTGCAATCAGCACAACAAATCCTGCAACTTCCCCAGACAGAAAAAAGGGATGGGGGGGAGAGGATCAGTTTGCCTGAAAAGTATACTTACACCATGCTGCGATAGGTGATGACATTAGCGGGGCCATGGCCAGCCGTCCCTACTAGGTGGAGTTGTAATATTTCCAGACAGACCCAAACACTCCCTGGTTCATTGGCACTGGGGAATAAGTTAGTCTATCCTGTCCCTTATAATAAAGCCGTTTTGGTCTCCAACTTTCGATGCACGCCAACAGTGGTTGGCGGCCCGAACTGCTACTCAGCATCTGTCTGCAAATCAGAAGGAGAAGCCGATGTCCCACCCACACCACCACTGCCTGTGAAAATTCGCCTCAGAACTCACTAGAGGAAAGAGACCGCCATTTGTCTTTGGAGGAGAGAGGACGCCATAGAGGAGGAGGAGGACGAGGGCTGTGCCAGACGCCACTTGCTGCCATGAGTTATGCCCCCCTCCCTACCAGCTGCCCACCTTTCCCAGGGGGGTGGGAGAGCCACCCCAAGCCTTGTTGGGCTGCTGCAGCAGCCCAACCTGCTTTGGCGGGAGGGGGGAGGGCAGTGACAGCCGTCCCTGGGCTGGCACGGTCTGGCCCAGGTGCACTGCAGGAATGTTCGGGGGGGGAAGCAGTTACCCCTGGTCTTACTAGGTCTCGGGGCAGCCCAGCCTGCTTCAGCGGGAGGGGGAAGGTTAGTGATGCCCCCTGTGCTGCTTCTCCCACCCGCCCGCCAAGCCAGCTGGAACCGGTCACCATGGGCCCGTCTTCGATGCTCCCCCCCCCAGCTTCAGAGGCCTTCGGGGAGCAGGTGAAGGGTGGTGGTGGCACTGAGCTGGCTGCTGCGAGCCCGGCTTCGGTGCTCCCCCCAGCTTCAGAGGCCTTCAGGAGGAGCAGGTGAAGGGCGGCGGCAGTGAGCTGGCAGCCGCGGGTCCATTTTCAGTGCTTTCCCCCCCGGCGTCAGAGGCCTTCAGGGGCAGCAGGTGAAGGGTAGCGGTGGCACTGAGCTGGCCACTGCGGGGCTGCCTTCGGCGCTCCCCCTGGCTTCAGAGGCCTTTGGGGGGAGCAGGCGAAGGGTGGCGGCAGCGCTGAGCCAGCCGCCGTGGGCCCATCTTCAGTGCTCCCCCCCCCGGCTTCAGAGGCCTTCAGGGGGAGCAGGCTTCCATCCTCCCACCCTTCTTACCTTTCTAGGGCCCATTGTCTTCCTCCACAACGGGCTTTGCTCCCTAGTCTATATATATATAAAGTCCCCTCACCGTAAAATCAACGCCCAGGCCAAACCGCTGGACCTAGAGACACCAAATTAGGGGAGAGTGCTCCCACCGTGGCATAGGTGCTTGCTAAGAAGGGATTTTTAGAAATTCAACCCCTAAGTGGGTCAAAAGGGGAAAATGTGCTCCCCCATTGATTCCTATGCCGCTGCCAGGCAGCTCTCTCCCTGCACCCCCCCCACTCTCTGATTGGTCAGCTGCAGAGCTCAGAGTTCTGACGGGGGGAAAACCCAACAGTTACAGGGGACTGCAGACAGCTGACAGTTGAGGAAATCAGGAGTGACCAACAAGCACCTGTGAGGTTCAGTAATGTTGCTGGCCCAGCCTCTCCAATGGCTTCCAACACACTCCCCCCACCTGCTACACCTAACAGGCAGTTGTCTGTCAGGTGCTGCCCCACCTCCACAGTGGCTTCTAATACTCCTCCCCCCTCCTACACTGGACAGTCAACACCCTGTCAGGTGTAGGAGCTGGGATGCTTACAGCCGCCAAGAGGTTTGCTCAGTAGGATTGCCTTAGCACTGCTGC
Source organism: Gekko japonicus (assembly GCF_001447785.1). Classification (NCBI taxonomy): domain Eukaryota; kingdom Metazoa; phylum Chordata; class Lepidosauria; order Squamata; family Gekkonidae; genus Gekko; species Gekko japonicus. The sequence goes on along the minus strand of NW_015176020.1, from coordinate 395,454 downwards.
TGGCCCAGCCTCCCCAATGCCTTTAAACACAATCCCTTCCCAACACCAGACAGGCAGGTGTCTGTCAGGTGTAGGAGCACGGCCAGGGTATGAATGTTTATGGGGAGATAGTAAAGGACATTTTTAAGAGCCATTTTGTTGCATGCCTCCCTCATGAACCTGAAGAAATGTCCACCACATCACCATTCCCTCACACCAACTCCCCCTCACCCCTCTCACCTCTTACTGCCCCCAAGAAAGCTCCTGGCAAACGTCAAGCCAGATACACCAATGCTACAAGGAGGAGGCAACTTAGGAATGCAGCAAAGACACAAATAGAAAACTTTCTAACAAAAAGTAACTATTAAAATGATGAAAATCAGAAGAAACTTTTAAATGAAAATATAACACCCTGCGAAATTATCAAAGTGATTAAGAGACAAAAAAAAGAAGAAAACACCAGGACCTGATGGTTTGCCAGTGGAAATATACCAGGTATTTGGGGAAGAGATTTTTGCACCGTTTTGCACTAGTACAAAATGTAATGAAAGAAGGGAAGGTACCAATATCATGGAATGAAGCTCTTATTACTTTAATACTTAAACCAAGGACAGACGCTAAGGACATTAAGAACTATCAACCTATTTCTTTATTGAATGCTGATTATAAAATCTTTGCAAATATACCAGCGGCAAGATTCAAAAAGTACATCATATATCAAGATCAAGCAGGACTTCTTCCAAAAAGACAATTAAAAAACATAAGAATTATCATCAGTGTACTAGAATACTATGAAATACACCCGGAGAAGCATCTAGCACTGGTGTTTGTCAATGCGGAGAAGGCATTTGATAATGTGTCATGGGAATATATGATCCAGAAACTAAGAGCATGGGACTGTGGTAGTAATTTTCTTTCTATGATCTTGGCAATATATAGGGAACAACAAGCTAAAGTTATAATTAATGGAGAATTGACAGGGAATATAGCAGTCCAAAAGGGAACCAGACAGGGGTGTCCCTTATCTCCATTACTGTTTATATTAGTCCTAGAATCGCTAAATGATCTTGTTAGAGAACATAAACAAATAAAGGTTTGAAAGTTAAAGATGAAGAGTACAAACTTCAGGCATTTGAGGATGACTTAGTCTTTATTTTGGAAGACCCAGTAGTATCAATGGCACCATTGTTAGACACAATACAAAAATATGAAGTAGCAGGTTTCAAACTAAATACTAAAAAAACAAAGATAATGACTAAGAACTGTACACAGAAAGGGAAAGATGAGATATCCAAGATTGCAAAGTTGGAAATTACTAACAAAGTCTTTTATTTAGGCATTCAGATGACTAACAGAAATAGTGGACTAATGGAAAATAATTACAAAAAGTTACTGGAAGAAATTAAAAGAGATCTAATAAAATGGAAAGATATACAACTATCACTATTAGGGAGAATAGCCACTATAAAAATGAACATTCTACCACATTTCCTCTTTTTTGCTCAAAATATACCAATGCTAAAGAAAAATAATATTTTTGTGGACTTGGGCAAAACAGTGAGACAATTCATATGGTATCCCAGGAAATCAAGAATCAGATGGAAATACCTACAAGAGAAAAAAAGAAAGAGGAGGTATGGGACTTTCTAACTGGGAACTTTATTATCAAGCATCTGCTCTAACTTGGGTCAAAAGTTGGATAAAGTTAGAAGATAGGAGAACCTTAAATCTAGAAGGGCATCTAGCTGTGGTTTCCAGTGGGATGATTTACAGTTTCTCAGTGATGTCCTGGGCTTTTCTGAAGTAGCTTCTGTACTGTGGAATGAATGACCTAAGGACATGCATGGAGCATTTGGCGGAAAGTCCCCTCCCCTCCAGAATGCTGAACTGTGTTTTGTGTTTGACTGGTAGTAATTTTGTAAACTGCCATTTTTAAAAAGAAAAGATGCTGTGCGTATATAAACAGACACATTATTAAATATAGCCAGAGACAGCCCATCTACTGGGTGTACCTAGGCAATCAATAATAAGCTCCAGAGCTAGAGGGGTGTTAAGCCTGTCCTCCTGCAGTGGGTGGCCATCAGAAGGCACCTTCCACCATTCCCAGATCCAGGGATAACTAAAGGGTTGCCAGATCCAGTTTGGGAAACTTCTGGAGATTTGGGAATAGAGCCTAGGGAGGACGGGGAGCTCAATGGGGTGCAATGCGATAGAGTCCACCCTCCATGGCATCCATTTTCTCCAGTGGAAGTGTTCTCTGTAGTCTGGAGATTATCTGTAATGCCAGGGAATACCCAAGTCCCTCCTGGTGGCTGGCACCCCTAGGTAACTGGGAGGTGTAGCTCCATGGCAAGTGGCATCCCCAGGTGCCGATATGCCACACTGATCCACCCTGGCAATGGATGGGGCCTTCTGCAGTTTCTGGGTTCAGGATTGGGGATGGGACCTCTGCAGCAAGCTACAGCCCCAGGCCCAGTGAGGACAGCCTGAGTGGGGGCAGCTTCTTGTGGTACAGGGGTGGGGGCAAAGTCATTTGGTTAGGGCAACAAAAACCATGGGGCCAGCCCTGAGGATAACAGCATTGTTTAGAGGGAGTTTACTAAACATAAACATAAAGTCCTCCAGCTTTCATTATTAAGGGGGGGATATCTGTCTGTTAATAGTGTCCTTGGCTACTTAGTTATACTAAACAGCTCTATTTGTTTAGAAGTTATTAATATTTTTACCTTTAAGAAAGGCCACTAAAGTTTATTTGTAATTCTCATGTGGGCTTTCTATGAACCAAGGTCAAACTTTGTCTGAACTCCAAAATCACCACCACCACCTCCTCCTCCTCCTCCCCCTCTTCTTCTTGCAATACTAAAAATATATTTAAAGCTAAACTGTTGGCATGGCTCCTAATAGAAGACTGCAATCCTAATTGATTTCAGTGGGATTGAAATAATGTGGTTTTTGGACTCATTGCCTCTTTCATTTATTCTCATATTTCAAAAGCAACAAGTTCAAATCCTATAAGATTAACTGTTTTTAATTAAAAATACATCAAACATTCCAAGAGTTAACTAAATCATAACATTTTAAAATTGCAATTAGTTTTATCATTCAAAAATATTTACCACCTAATACAGTTTGTTTTCAGTAGGCAATCCCCGGAGATATACTTTGGATTTAAATGGAGAGCATAATTTTAAAGTCTTAAAAACAAACCTTTAAAAAAAAACCTTGTCTTTTACCTCTGTGGATAAACAAATGAAAGAACAGTACATTCCTTTTAGCAAATGTGTTTTAAACTCTGTATCTTGCTCTCTCCAAAAGCAGAAACTTGCCAATTCTCTGGCGAGAAGCATAACAAAAAGCCAACATGCTGAGGTGAAAACAGGGCACAGAATTACTTTTTTAAAAAATCTCTCAGCAGTGTGGTTTAAAGGTTCATGGCACAAGTATTGCATGCTGGGCAAGCTGTGCCTAGCCCACCTTCAGGGGGGGAAATGGTGACCCTATTGCCTCTAGCTATTGCCTGGAGGAGCACCCACAACATGTATGTGTATTGACTCAGTAACCTGGGGTCACCAGCTGGGGGGGGGGACCAGAACCATAGAACAAACTCCAAACAAGGTTCTTAATCTTTGAGCCAATTACTACATTTTTTGTGTGCAGAAGTGTAGCAGTTGGCCCAGATGAGATAATTTATTGTGCAAAGACAGAATGCATTGGATCCAAAATACTCTGAGGGGAACTCTGCTTACAAAAGTTTTCCCCTCCTGCTGCAGTCTGCTGTACCTTCACGTAATAAGGAACCCACGAGAATAACACTGGTGAAATGTAAGCTTTGGATTCAATCCAGATTTTTTCAGTGAAACTAAGAAACATCATTTCCATTTAGTAGGCATGCTGAAACTGCATAGACGGTACACTTGTAGGCTGTTGAGCTCAGACACAGGCTGTCATTTAACACATTGTTGCATGTGACAAGATGCTTGAGCGGTTCCTCTATAGTCCCCCCCACACACATGCATGCACACAATGTCTGTTAAGGCAGGGTAGGGAGGTGGTGGCAGAACAGCATTGTGACATGGCTGTAGCAGTGTGTGTGTGTGTGGGGGGGGTCACTGTTCACACCTACTTCTCTGATTGGCCTCACCACCCACAACCGGCCCAGGACCCCCTCTTCCCAGGTGTTCAGTAGTCTTACCATCATCCTTACATTGCAGACATTGGGGAACACACCTCAGGCCACCTTGTGAGTTTGTAGACAAGGTAAAATATTACCACAGGGAGTTTCCAGTCCCCAATTTTGTATACATACAAAAAGAAACAGTGAAAGTAATGCTAAGCCATCAATAGAACAGGTTCCAGGTAGAGTCTGGTAAGACTTAAATCCACCCCACCCTGGTTCATAAAAGTTCGGCTCATAACCTCACTATACTTTTTAAAATTAATTTATCCCTGTTAAAACTAAACTTTCATTACTAGGGGGAAATGCCAGCAACATGCAAGAATTAATTGACAAGTTTATGAAATTGTTTTGGAATGGCAATTCCCTCCCTGCCCACTTGACTTCAGCTCCTTTCCTCAGAAAAGTAAAAGGGAAATTAACAATTTAGCCCTTCTTTAATCATTTAATTAAATTCCTTAATCGTTTGCTTACAGGATTTTGGGAAGCTGTTATTGTTCCCATTATTAGGTGCATCCTGAGGTGCTCATGCCTTTTAGATTATTTTACTTCTTCCCTGACTCAGGCTCTGAAACTACAGTCTGAAGCTGATTGCTGCTCTAGGGTTCAGAGAAATGCTATTACCTGTATCTGTGACTAATACCAACAGTAAACATTGGGATGGGCGATGACTCAGAGTGGAACACATATACTTCGCATGCAAAAGGTCTCAGGTTCAATCCCCAGCATTTCCAGTTGTTGTTTTGTTTTTTAAACCCTCTTGAGTAGCAAGTATTAGAAAAGACCTTTGCATGAGACCCTGAAGAGCCATTGCCAGTCAACATAGACAACACTGAGCTAGATGTATCAGAAGTCTGACTCGGTATAAAACAGCTGATGTTCTACAATTAACCACCCCAGAGAGCATGCAATTGCACAGCCATTCCTGATTGCTAGACCATAGTAGTTAATAAAAACATGTAAGCAATTGGCAGCATTCAGTCTTTGGTCAGTTGATTGTCTCTTGTATTTGCTTCTCTTAAAAATGTTCAGAGAAAAGGGTAGCGGTAATTCTGCTGCTTGACCCACCACCAGAAGATAAGCGAATTAATCCGCACAACTATTCTGTGAGGGAGATGCAGAAAAACAGCTGAGACAGAAAAGCTTTTAGAAAATATTATTAAAAATTTCTTGTAACAAAAGAGAAGGAACACTGAAAGGGTATTAGATTTTTCACCAGTCTTTGGAGAATCAATTTTAAGTGAAGGCTTCTCTCAATAAGGATCATTTGAGAGGGTTTTTTTTTTCAAAGATACACCCTCATGGGTGTGATACACTCTATGCCAGGTGTTTCCATCTTGTGCTGGTTCCTAAAAAACAAACCATTATGCTTAATAGTACATACTGGTGTGGTTGTTGGAGCCATTACCACTATTTTGAATGCAGTCCATGCTTTGTTGAGCTTCATGGCTTCCACAATGCAAGGTCATGAGGGAGAACATGTTTCGTTCACAATGTGAAAACACTCCATTAACACGGAAAAGCAGGACTGCCCCATAGAAGGAAGACATGAAATGGCAGCTGTGAATCGACACAAACTAATACCGCATGGAACATAAACTCTTGTAGTGAAGGAGAAAAAAGCCATCAGTACAGGCAAAATGCCCCCTTATGGCAATAGAGCAGGTGGCCGCACCTCAACAAAAGATCCCTCAGGACAAGTATTGTGGGTTCAGCATTTCCTATGCCTGCAAGCTTTGAAGGGATGCTAAAGAAAAAATATTCAAAGGTCCCAGTGACCTGGCCGTGGCATTCTCAGGGATCAAGCAGCCCACCCTTAATTTTCAGGGCCTCTGGAAAAGCACTGATGTAATTCCCAGAATATCACCAAGAGCAGCTGCTCTTGCCTGCACCTGTGACAGATGAGAAAAAAACAACCCTACAGTGTGGAACCATCTTCCCTGCAATGCAGAGCCACGCAGAGTCATTTCCTGCTATTTCCGAGCCTTTTTCTGGGTTTTAGCTAGGCCTTTTCTACTGACCAGAGCACAGGCAAGTTAGAATGATCGAGGCCTCTCTGCCTTTCCTAGAAGCATAGAGACGATCTGTCTCTCTGGAAAGACTATACCTTATTGTGTCAGCCAGAGACAGCCAGGAGAGTGGCTTATCACCCTTGAAGGTCGCTTGTTTGTTACAGAGGAGTAGGACCCTTTGGAGGCCCACCTTAGGGGAAAATATAGTGTCAAGAGTCCATTTAAGACCCCAGAAGGGTCTGCCCTGTCCTCTCCAAACACCTGCAACATGCACTGAAAACACAGAACATGCAGATACATACATGTTCAGTATGACCAGAGTGATGCAATGCAGGTGTGAGGAAACATTAGTTTGAACACCCTATAAAAGGAGGGGCTTAAGAATAGCAAAGGGTCAACCCTCCTCTGGCTAAGGCGAGTTGCTGCCAGCCTGACCCCTGTAAAAGCATGCTGACTTGACAGGACAGGCATACTTTGCTTTCTCTGTGTGTGTGTGTGTGTGAGTGTGGCGCTGTGGCAAAGGCTTTCCTTACTCAGGAGGCGGAAGGGACTTGCCTTTGGGAAGGAGATAGTCTCTTGAGGGGTGACGGAAGGCTTGCTGACAGTGCTCTGTCTTTCTGTTGCTTAATAACCTGTGCTTCAATTGTCAATCTGTTTCTGTGTTTCTTTGAGCACAGAGGAATAGTCGGAACTTCCAAACAGTCTATGATCCTGCCCTCTCTCGGTGAGGCCTAGCAGAGACAGTTGTGTAATTTGACTGCTTTGAGAATCCCCCTTGGGTGACAGCATTAACTGGTGGGACTACTTGCTGCAGCTCCAAAGAATGCTCAGAACCCAATTTTTATCTAATACCTGCACCTTAGACCCAATATTTGTCACACAGAAACCCCCAAGGATTAGTCCTCCACTGATATGGTAGTGGTAGCTGGGGGGAGGAGCTGTGGGACATAACAGCTCGAGAGTGTTAAGGAAGTTAGGAAAATACTGTTTCTCCGGCAGTTCTGGTAGTGGGGCAGTCCTCACCAATGGGTAATCTCCTCTCCTCCGGAAGCAGGGTCGAACAGCAGAATTTGATCCCGGAGGGAAGGGGCTTGCCCACAGATCCTCAGGTTTTTCGGCCCTGCTGAAGGAACAGGACATTGACAGTGGCGCTCTGTGACAGCGCGGAAGATCTTGTGAGGCCTTTGCCAGAAGGCAGAAGAAAAACGTTTGAGGGCGGGAAGAGAGCTTTCTCACCCATTCTGTCCCCGTGCGCTGCGGTGGAGCGGTGAGGGGCGAGCTTAGCCAACGGCGATTGGTTTCTCCAAGAGCCAAGGCTTGGTCACAGTCTCCTGGGGTGGTCGCTAGCCTCTTGGTACAGAGGTTTTCCTCCCACCCTCCTCCCCTTCACATCGGCGGGGAGATTTGAGACGGCGGCAGCCTCCTGTCAGGCACTCACTGTGGTCGGTGCGACAGAAGGTGGGGAGGGAGCGATCTCCAAGTGTTCGGAGGATCAGTCCTTCTGCGGCGTCTGAGTCATAATGAGGCATAACGAGGGGGGGCACCTCTTCGTTAACTAAGAAGTCCTCATCCCCCCCACTGTTTCCCCCCTCCTCCTTGGCTCGACTTTGGGGTAGCCATTTTGGGGCTTCTTTCCCTTCTGTTTTGCAGGGCGCGGCTGTCGTTTTCCACCTCACAGTTTTGGTGGGGGGAAATGGCGTATAGGGTGGGCCTCTCCACCACACCTGAGCTTGAGGGCGCGGTAGGTGGATCTGCCTCTTCTGCTGCTTCTTCCATGTCCCTTCCTCCCCCGGATGACACCCAGTGCGGGGAAGGAAGCGGTAATATGGATGTGAACCTTTCAGGGGTTGACAAAAAGTCTACCCTTCTCAAGTGGATTAGAACCGAAATGAGGAGGGAGATCAGAGTGGCCATGCAGGAACCACAGGCTACTGCGGTTGGCCCTGGTAGAGAGTCTTCCATGACCCCTAGGGCCAAAAGGAGGAAGAAGACAGAGATACCAACTAGGCAGTCTAGCAATAGAGAATTAAGTCCTCTGTTAGAAATATATCTGGAGACTCAGAGAGTTCAGAGATTTCTTCTTCCAAGGAGGAGGGAAAACTCTCTGATGAGGAAGACGAAGTGGTCACATCCTCGCAAACCAGACTTTTTCATCAAGAGCTGTATTCCAGATTGCTCCCTAAAGTACTTAGAGTGCAAGAGTTGAATGCCCAACCTAAGAGGAATGAGGAGCCTGATCCAGATTTTCCGGAAGGAGCCGACTTAGTTTCCAAGATCTGATGAGATGGGGCTTCCCTGGGCTACCCAGGTGAGAGCTAAAGTGCCCCCCATCTTGAGTTTCCACTGCAGATTCTCTGGTTTGATTTTGGTTCTGTTTGGCTTCACGGATTATCTTGTGGTTCTACTGGGATTACTGGGTTCTGCAATGGTTCTGTTGGAGTTGTTGTTGGTTCTTCTATGGGAGGTATTTGACCAGTGATTTGCTGCTCGCTGGCATGGCTTTTGCCCTGGAAGGAGTTTGGAGGTGTCCCCCCTATAGGAAATAAGGGAGGATGGCTGGGGGCACCCTGTTCAGGACCCCGTGGAATTGGACCCCTTGGTCCAATCTACTTGAAATTTGGGGGTTATTTAAAGAAAAGGCACCAGTAGCTCCAATTTTGGTGTTTGTACCTTTAAAAACAATACACACACACAGCCATCTGGAAAGTTTCCCCATGGGGAATAATGGACCTGAATCTGAATACCATACTGGTATTTGGCATTTAGGAATATTAGGAACACCGATTTTGCAGGGTCCAGAATACCTGAATCTGAAAAATGCTGACCCCCCCCCCCCGCAACACTACTCATGACACATTCATTCCTTGGGATGTTTCTCTTTTTCCTCACACACATGCAGCTTTCCATTGCAGCCATGGCAACATTTACACAATTTTTTTACACAGATCTTGCTTCCAGCACTGCTTAGCCAAGAGTGCCACAGTCCCTCGGTGTTCCAGGTACCCTTGCAGGATCTACATGGAACTTTTTCCACCTTGCCATATATCTTTATAGAACTAAACCAGGCTTCCAGATAAGGATGCCATCTAGACCCCCCCCCCCAATTTGGTCCATACTGTTCACAAGCACACACTCAAGTTGGTTGCTTAGAGCAGGTGTTCTACTATTATCCTCTATCTATTTTCCTCAGCTCTTTGGGTACTCAGTTTTCTAGTAATTTGTGTGCCTCTGGCCTTATCCCGCCACACCCCAATCACCCTACTAGGTATTTATTACATTTTGATGTAGAACAGGGATTTGAAACTGGACCTTTCCAGTCCAACATTCCAACTAATCTCTCAGTGACTCTCTATGTAGAACCACATAGAGGAATACAGTCCACATACTGCAAAGTGCTTCCTGAGTAATTTCATGCATGTCAGTAATGAAACCCCAAAGCTGTGAATGGCAGCCTTGTTTAGAAACGGATCCTAAACATCACTGCACAAAAGTAAGCATTAGCTACTCAAATGAAATTTAATTCCAGTAATTATGCTTTGGATGCCCTCTGTTTGGTTCCTGTTGGTCAATATATGGTCAATGCACCTTTTCTCCAGGGGAGATCCACATACATTAATAGTCTCAAAAAACTGTACATTTTAGCTTCTATAGTACTTCCAGAAAGCAATGCATAATGAGTATATTGTCATAAAATTAAGACAAAGGAAAACATAGAATGCAATCGGAAGATGGATTACGATCACAGAGGAAATTCTTCAGGAGGAGGACTGTCATATAATGTAAGTGAAATGCCCAGCATGATCTTATTTAATGGCTATAAATGTGCACCTGTACAAATCTAGAGATGTTGCGGTAATCTGCCAGGTTCAGTTTCTAATGCAGATACTGTTGTTCCTCTGTATTTACCTTTTGCCCAATTCTATCCAATTTACTTTCCATCAATAAAAAAAGAAAATCAGTCTCTGTATGCAAAAACTTTTGCATGATGCAGGTGGAAAGGAGACAAGCAGATGGATGTGCACCTGAATGTTCTGGGTTCTGTCTTTATTATTATTACTTATCATTATTATTACATTCAACTTCTATACCGCTCCCTCCCGAAGGCTCGGAGCGGTTTACAGAGAAACATTGACAACCTAGCTAGGGCCACATAGTATATAGGGGAGAGGAGTGAATGCCTACCAGGCACACAAGCAGGGTGTGTTTCACTAGATGTTGCTCTTTCTCCGGCTCTTTTTTCTTCGTGGTGGGGTCATTCCAGGGCAACGATGTCTCGGCGAGATCTCTCTGAAAACGACTCCTTCTGGTGTGGGCCCTCATTCATAAAGCTAGCATGGGGAAAGATCCATGATGGTTCTGTTATATTTCTACACACATATGTAATCAACCCTAACAATAACTCTATGTCTAACTGTAGCAATGAGTTGCTTTGTGGGTTCCTCTTCCCCAAATATCTCAGCAAGGGGGGGAAATGTAATTACACCTGTGGCTGAAATGGAAAATTAGTTTTGAGAAAGAAAATGTGTGCATTATTAGTTTACATCATGCGTTCAGAAATCATATTTGTTACACCATGCTGCTCTTAGTATGAAATGATTATCCAATTGTTTTAAAATTGTCTTTGATTTTTTTTAAAAAAATCCTTGCATTTTATGGATCAAAAAGTGGCATTTAAAAAAATAATAATGAACTGATGGCTGATTAGGTTTACAAACTGAGCTAGGCAGCAGAGGAAGGGGACCGGAAATCCATCCTTAAAACAGCACACATTTTTGAATGCATTTAATTCTCTGCGTGCATATTGCCGTTGTCAGATAATTGGCAGCAACGCTGATGAAGTGTTCCCATGGGGGCGGGGCACTAAATCTAGCCTCTACTCGCCTTCTAAAGTAGCTGGATATCAATAGCACTGATTATTTGTCAGAGAATATATACCCTCAGACCAATTCCTTGATCACATCTGGAATCACATGTGTTGCATCAATTTTTTGTCTGCAATTCCTCATTCATCTTGGGGTGCATTTGTGGAAGCTTGTCAGTTAGCAATGCAATGCCCACAGCGCTATATTACATGTAAGAATAGGCAAGCATCCTGATTATCAAAATAATGTGTAGCAGTAGGACTTGATTCTTAAACAGCGAGTGCAGAGTCACACTTCAGGAAGGCAACTTCCCTCCACTGTGTGTGCATGGGGAGATCAGTGGACCCTCCAGAACAGTATGGGGGTCAAAGTGGGATGCTGTAGTACAAAGGAAGAATTGGCAAAAATCAGCTTCTCCTCCTGCACAAAGAGAAATGCTGTTCTATTTTAAACCATTCGTGGGCCAAAGGAACACCACCTTAGCATCCTAGCCTATGTCATTATACTACAAAATTGACAGGTTCCCATCCAATTATAACAACGAATGAACCAAACCGTGAATGGATCCACAGTTTATGTGGAATGCACTTTTTAGGTAAAGAACAGTCTGTTACAGTTTGTCAAACTCACACCCACTTCTATCACATCTGCTTTCTTCTCTTCTCTTTCCAACTGCTGCCAATCAACTTTTTCCGCCATTGCTTTTCCCCGACATTACTTGTTCCTCCTTTCACTTGTCACAGGAGTAGGCACTGAGGCTGCATTAGCTGGCTCAGGACTTCTGTCTTTCCTTCCCATAATAAGGCTGCCTGGTTTTCCTCTTATTTTCTCTCTGACTTCTTCAGAGTCAAACCAAGGTAGTGCTGTCACCACTATAACGGCTCTCTTTACTCAGGTGGTTTGGAAACTCATAAACAAATTGGTTTTTAGTTTCTTACAAACCTTGACATCTTTCCTTTGGGTATCCCCTGCCCATGGCAAAATAACATTTTCTGTACTACTACCAAGCTCTGTCAGTCCTTTGCACATGGTCACCCTGATTAAAGAATCATTGATGGGCTCAAGTGATAACGAAAGAGAAGGAGCACCTATCCATCACTCCCTGAGGAAATTAGGAATAGATGAAACCTAAAAAGCCCAAGTCATGCTCTTCAATCAATGCTTTAATTGCTCTTTATTTGGCATCTTCTACCAATAATTCAACCGTACTGTCTGCCTAACAAAAGAGCTCCTAGCACTAGGGAAGGTCTGAAACATCGTTCAAAAATCACCGAAGAACATTTAATTTAAGGAGGAGGAGATGGGGGTAAACAATGAATAATCCCTTGCAAGCCACCAGTTCCTCTGTGAGTGCCCCTGATGTAGTAAACAAGATGAAACAAAGCCTATCCTTGCAAAATCACATTTAAGGAACACATTGATTTCTGAACAAACTAGATTGACAGAAAAATCATTAATAGTAACATAGATAAGTTGCAAACACCATTAACTTGAACGATTTTTTTTAAAGCTCACCTGAACTTTCACCGCTTCCAAACCTATCCTTAATTAATCTTCTGTTCTGTAAGCACTGCTGGAAATTTAATTCAGAGAGGAATATTACAAAGCTTGCATAGCGTTTGCCTTTGCACATATATTCCTGGACAGATTGTACACCAAATAAGTTGCACTTTAATGTCTGCTCAATCATTTTAAAGAAAATGATGAGGACCTGGGGAAACTGAGCAGCATTATCTTGTCCCCTACCTCCAGCCTTGCACACTTTAATGCCTCTCTGACATATTTGTATATTGGAATCCAAATGAAATGAGGCCCCAGGTTCAAATGTCCAATGGTGTTCTATTTTGCCTACTAAATACATCATAGATTTAGGTATGGGGTGGGTAAGAGAACAGTACAGGGGGAAAGAGATTGTTTGGTGTCACAACCAGGGCCGGCCCCAGCTTATTTTGCACCCTAGGCGAGGAACCCTTCTGGCGCCCACCCCCCCAGTGCGCCCACCAATTTCCAAAAATAAATGCATTTTAGGAAGAATGCATATTGAAACACAAATAATCAAGAAACTCCCAGAGTATGGGGCTGGGTTCAGTTTGGTGCCCCTAAGGGCCGTCCTGCTCTAGGCAACCGCCTAATTCGCCTAGTTAGTGAGCCAGCCCTGGTCACAACTATTATGTATTTTTGAGGTTTTTTCATCTCACTGCAACAGCACACAAATCTCCCAGACCACCCTTCCTCCATTACTATGCTAATCAGGGACTAAAGCCAGCCTTAAACATGAATATACAAAAGCACTTGATTTATTGGCAGCTGAATTCTCTGACAGCATTGCTTGTGTGCAGAAATACAACATTTTTTATCTATGATGGGTCATTCACATTTTGCATTAATCAAATAATAAACAGGTCTGAGCCATCCATAAAATGGAGAACTTCTGTTTGCCAAATTAAAGTACTCATGGCCACAGTGTGCTGAGAGCAATGCTCCTTTCAGTTTACTGTTAAACACCTATCCAGGACAGGCAGTTATCTTGGGGTAACTAATAGGGGTGTGCAAAAAACGTTTGGGGTTTTTAGGGTTTGGGTATATTGGACCCCAAAAATATTGGTATTCCTGAATTCCAAATACCAGTATGATATTCAGATTGGGGGGGGGGGGTTCCCTGAATTTTTCAAGTCTATTATTTCCTATGAGGAAATTTTCCATGTGGCTGGGGAGTTGGTTTCAAAGGTACAGGTATCAAAATTGCAGCAAAGCTGCTGATGACTGTCCTTTAAATAACCCCCAAATGTCAATTCAATTGGACCAAGGAGTTCAATTTTATGACCTCCTGAACTGGGTGCCCCAGCAGCCATTTTCTATTATTTCATAGTGCACGGGGAGGGAAAAAATCCTGCAAGCGGCTTCCAGGGCAAAAAGTCATGCCTGCAAGTAGCAAGAGAACCATTGCAGAACCCAGTAATCCCAATAGAACCACAAGCCAATGTCCCATGCAAAAAAGAACCGAAATCAAACCAGAAAATCTCAGCAGTGGAAACTGAAAGTGTGTGCGGGGGGGGGGATTCCACCATTTGCAATGTACAGAATGCTCAGCAGAACCAGTGCCACTGTGGCAGTGCAAGCTCAACAGGACAGATGTCAAGCCAGAGAATCACTGCAGTAGAAACTGAAGGTGGGTGTGAGGGGTTGCAAGCCCGGCACAACCATTTGCAATGTACAGAATGCCCAGAAGAACCAGTGTCATTGTGGTGTTGCAAACCCAATAGCACTAGTGTCAAAACACAAAATCACAACAAATCCAAGCAAAGGAGGAGAGATTTTGCAAGCTCAACAGAACCAGTTGCAATGTACAGAATGCCCAGGAGAACTAAACAGCTTAGAGGGAGCATTGGTGCAGACCCAACAGAACTGATGTCAAAACACAGAATAACAACAAATCCAAGCAAGGGGGAGTTGCAAGCCCAGCAGAACCAATGATCATGTAGAATCAGCAGAATCCAGTGCAACTGTGTCAGTGGAAACTTAACAGGACTGCTGTCAAAACAGAAAATCACAACAAATCCAAGCAAGGGGAGGATTTTGCAAGCACTCTGCAAAAAACTACAAAAGGGACACAAAGCAAGGGCAAAGAAGAAAAAAACCCTCTTAAAACTGACAAAACATATTTGAAATTGACAAAAGCATTCAGGAGCCCCAAGACACTTAAACAAAAGGAGGGGGGAGATAAAGGAAGGAAAAACAGTCCCCAGGAGCAAGCTTCCCATTAAAACTTTCTGTTAAATCCTGAATATTTCTGGGATTTTGCAGGACCATTTTTTTGGTTTTCTGAAAAATTCCTGGATATAGTTGGGTTACCAAATATATCCCAAAATTACTGATACCGAATATACCCCCAAAATACCGATTCTCAGCTCGAGTGTATCTGAATGCACACCCCTAGTAACTAATTCTGAACTAATTTCAGTCTCATATTCAACACTGGTTCTTATGATATCGACACAGCTTCTCATGAAGTTGGACAGTCAGCTACCTCTTGACTGTCAGTACCCATTAGCATACATCTGATTCATACCCTGGACTTTCTGAGAGTGGAGGGGGAAGCCACACCCTGGACCCATCACTGCTCTGAAGGGTGTTCTGAAGGAAAAGCCAGTAGTTTCTTGGCTTGTCTCTATCTCTTCCCAGATATCAATTGTTCCTGTACTTTCCCTGTACAATAGCAGCTCCTCTTTCCTATGAATTTCTTGTTTAACAAACCAGTTAACTTCATGCAACTTAGTTTCAGAAGGCAGCCATGGTGGTCTGCAGTAGAACAGTTAGATTCAAGTCCAGTAGCACCTTAGAAACCAAAACGATTTTGGGGGTATGGGTTTTTGAGAGTCAAAGCTCCCTTTGTCAGATACAAGTAGGAATGGAGATGTCGAAGTCTTTATATCCCAATCAGAAGGTGGGGGGTTGTAAAGAACACATACAGGAACAGATCTATATGGACACACCAAAAGAATCTTGACCAAGCATTTTTTATCTTCTGCCCAAAATACACAAGCCTGGCAACCCAAGATGTTCTGTTGTCTCAGGCACCGGCACCATCACTATAAGGGTGTCTGGATATGTGGATGTTGATCTAAGACCCTGTGCCATCAAAGCCCCGATGTATGTGCAGACACCAGAGACTTCCTGAGAAAAGAATAACTATCTTCCAGGAAACATTATTTTGGCCACCCTGAGTGCTGAGTCGATGTACACCAAAAATATCAACTACAAGCTCTTAGGAACACCTTATCTGACAACCCCATGATTGACATTGCTACCCAGCTCTGCCAGTTTGTCCTCACCTGCAACTACTTCAGATTGGTGAAGATTTATTCCTTCAGAACAATGGCACAACCATGGGCACCCATGTGGCATCAAAATATGCCTACATTTTCATGGCTGACCTAGAGCAGCAGAGAAGAAAATTGAGAAAGAAGAGATTGAATTTATATCCCACCCTTCACTTGGAGTCTCAGAGCAGTTTACAATCTCCTTTCCTTCCTCTCCCCACAACAGACACCCTATGAGGTAGGTGGGGCTGAGAGATCTCAGAGAACTGCTCTTGAGGGAACAGCTCTGAGAGAACTGTGGCTGACCCAAGGTCACCCAGGCGGCTTTATGTGGAGGAGCTGGGAATCAAACCTGGTTCTCCAGATTCTGCTGCTCTTGACCACTACACCAAACTGGCTCTCTTCCTCAGCGCTCATCCATTAACACCCCTCTTATACTTGAGATTTATTGATGACATTTTAATCATATGGACACATGGGAAAGAAGCACTGGAGAGTTTTCACCAGGCCTTCAGCAAATTCCAACCCACCATCAACCTGATCATCAATCCACACAAGAAGTACATTTTCTACCACCGCTTAACACCAATGTACAAATATACAAGAAACCTACTGATTGCCAAATATATCTACATGCCCCCAAATCACCATCCTAAATACACCAAGTGATCCATTGTCTGCTCTACAGTTGCATTTGTTCTGATCCCTCAGACAGAGATTCTTACCTGCAGACATTTTTGGAATTACAATACCCACCTGTTGTAGTAAAGAAACAGATCAACAAAGCCAGAATGATACCAAGGGATAACCAGCTACAAGACAGGCCCAATGAAACAATGAAAGAACTCCATTGGTAGTCACATACAGTTCTCACCTCTAACCTGTTCAACACATCATTAATGACCTATAACCTATGCTGGACAATGATGCTCCTCTATTGGGTGCGGTCAGATGGCATGCTGAGAGTGGGTTAAACTGCTCTGGTTCTAACCGGATTATATTTGATCTGGATAATCATGATCACACTTACCTCCCTTATCCCGCCTCACCATGCAGTCATGTCGCTCCCCAGCATCTACACTACCGATGCGTGGGAGCCTGCGTAGGCTGGTTTTTAAAATTTTCTCAGTTTGCGCATGCACATACGTGCCCCTCCGTAGAATGGGGGGGATTATCATGGTGCATGCACAGAACCACCAGGGTGAATCAATCCAACCCCTCCAACAAAAGACTTCCCTTTAAAAGTTTGACCCGAAAATGGCCTACGTAAGATCCTGAACTCATCTAAACTGTAAAACAAGTGACTGTTTAAATGTCAGTTTTCTAAACACGGTAGCAGAGCTCCGCCTATACGCACACCGCCAACGCATTAAAAAATGGCGGGCAAAAAGCGGGAGCCTTGGGCAGCTTTTGAGCGTGGAGGGGGTTTAAACCGGAAGTGACTTGACACCGGAGGAGCGATCACACAGGGAGAAAATGCGGCTTTAAACAGGAGAGCTGAGAAAACACCCCTTTGGGACCTGGTAACAAAATACTCCAGGTTAAAGTGGTTTTGAGCCGTAAACCAATGGCTGGGAACAGGAGGCAGATGTTGACCGTGTGATCGCGCATATGAAATCCATTGCTGAAGCATGACAACACCAGATCAAACGGCACGTCTGAACACACCCTATTGAGAGGCAAATCTTTTCTTGCCCACAGTCAGCCTCCTAACTGTAAACAACCTCTCACCCACAGCTATGCCCTTCGTAACACAGACACAGACTCTGGGACCAGGGCCTGAAACAAACTAAGATGCCAACTCTGTCGCCATATCCACTCTGACAACAATCACTGGACCTAACAGCACCACTCACACCATTTCAGATTCATTCACTTGTTCATCTTCCAATATTATATATGCCATTAAATGTCAGCAAGGCCCTTCCACTCTCTACATCGGACAAACAGGTCAGTTCCTAAACAAAAAAATGGACACAAATCCAACATTAAAACCCACAACACTCAAAAAACAGTGAGAGAACATTTTCATCTTCCAGGTCATTCCATTGGTGACCTAAGAGTGGCAGCCCTCAAACTCTTAGGGGAGATGACAATGCAAGATTGCTGAACCTGAGTTCATTCACAAGTTCTGAACAATGGACTTCCCCTACCAGGGCTGAATAGTGTCATAGGATCCTCCTTATCTCACAGCAGATGCTAATTTTCTGACACCAGGCCTTTCCCTTCCATTCTAATCAAGCTGATAACAATAGGCATTTTACCATTGCATCCTGACTTCCTACTTTATAACACCCCTCCCACCTTCTTACTGAGCTACAAAGATTTATAGATCTCCATTTTTACTTGTATCTGACAAAGGGAGCTTTGAATCTCAAAACCTTATACTCCGAACATCTTCTTGGTGCTACTGGGCTCAAATGTAACTGTTCTACCTGTAACTCATATAGAGCCTGCTTACATTTTCATTGTTTTCCTCAGCTTGACTGTCCCGTCAGTCTTGCTGCATGTTTCAGATGAGATGCTGGATTTGTGCAAAGTCACATGGTCAAGGAATTTTTCCTTTCTAATATCATCTTCAAATTAGACCTAAGATGCTCTCTTTCAAAAAAATATATCTTATCTTCAGTCTGCTATCCAGAGATAAGGGTCATCCTGTGAATGTTAGCAGCATTATTTGTAATTGGTATCTTCCAGAGAACAATATCCTACCCCCACAACTGCACAGTTAATTGCATTCAGAACTGGGATCTCAAGTATTTAAATCTCAATGCACGAAAATAGACATCTGCCCATTGGTGGCTAAAGGACTGTCTTACTACTAGCACATAATCAGAACCTTAGTAAAGATTCTGGTTTAGAATCCTTAGCTAAGCAGGTGCGCCTGAAATTTACAAGCTACTCATAATTTTGATTCATAACCGTAACTAGATTTTATGGGGCATGACTTGCTACATTAACTTTCATGTATTTAACCATCATAATCTGCTGTTTAGTGCAGCTGCAGGAAGTTATGGCATCCAAACACAAGTTTATGGCTGATTACTTTTATATGAAGGGACCTCCCCCTCCCACAAAGTTTCTGTGTTTCGTTTATGTGGCCAGATGCAGCGATATTTATAATTCATTGCTTGTTGACCAGGACAGTCACAAATCTAGCATTGTGATGTGGAACAGAAATATGCAACTGGAATTGGGTTGCAAAACTGCCAGCTAGATAGTGCCTCTACAGCCAGCTCCTCTAGGGTTACCCTTTACAAAGCATCAATAGTCCTAGCGTTGATACTATATCAAGGAAAGGAATTAGTAGCTTAGTCTTTAAATACACCACACACTTAAATGTTTTAAGCAGAAACAGAAATTTTGCTTTTTTAGAAGATTCACTACAAATAAGCAAAACCGTAGTATTTTGGTGAACAGTATTATTGCTGTAATAAATTGATGCAATAACATGTAATTTACATGTGACAGGTAGACATAAAATAATAGAAATAAGCTAACATGCTGAACCAAGGTCCCCAACTTTGAATCTGAGTCTACTTACAGAATTTTGAGAAAGGGTAGTAGGCATCACAACCAAAGACTGCCATGGGGGAGGAGGGCCAATCAAAAAGTCCTCCCTGAAGATGCAAAAAACGATGCCTCTTCTGAAACTGTTTCCTGCCTGTAGCAATGAAGAAAATCTGGGATCGTAGTTAAAATGCAAGCCTTAAACCTTTGCTTTTGGAAGGGGAGTAATAAGAATATGTAAAACCGAGGATAATACGTTGAACAGAAATGCAAAACAGATCTACTCTGACACAAAGGGGAGCAAGGACAAACATAAATTGACCTACATCTTTTAGAAATTACCATCAGCTGAATAATCATGAGACTATATTAAACAGGCATTCAGGAAAATTGGATTACATGTGAGAAAAGTCCTTTGCTGTTATCCAGTATGTGTACTGTCATACAACAATACCTCTTCCAGGCCAAACTACAGGGCACCACAAACAAATCTCTCGTTTTCTAGTGACAGTGATCCTAAGAAGCATTATGTCTGAAAATGAGCCAGTAGAAACGTATGCTGTGTGAAATTACTCCTTGCTGCTGAAATAGATGATACATCAGTGTTAAGGAAAGTTGGAAGAGGAAATGATTTCTTTTCTGCTACAGCTAAGGAGGAGATTATCCTTTTAAAAATCATATCAGGACCAAAAATACCCTTCCTTTTTAATGTTTGTCTTTCCATGACCAATGAAACAAGTTAATGATGTATTTATATGCATGCCATCATGAGTGGGCGGTAGTATATAATCCTCTTACGTCTTTTTCCCATAAGAGATTTGCTGCTCAGGGTTTGTTTCTGTCTTTTTCTTTTTTACATTTTTTCCCAAGGCAGCTAACTTCACATTACACAGGGCTGCTTCTTTAAATGGCTGTCTTTGCAGAGTTTTCTTCCCTCTCACCCCCTTAATAGTGCCCAGTTCAGCTTAGGCAGGCATGATTATGATGTGCTTTCTTCTGCCCCATCTGCCAAGGATGTGTAGCTTAGGTCAGGAAACATACCATATAATGAAGTGAAGGGGCAGGGTAAGTGAAGCTAGCTATTATGGAAGGGAAGAATTCAACACGGGGTCTGCCTTTTGTATGCTGTTGTGGCAAAAATGGTGGGGAGTCAGAGTCTGAATCTTGTGAATCTCATGAAGGGTACTTTCTCTTTTACCTCATAGTTGAAGCACTGGGCACAGCCCAGTAAACAAGTTGGCTATTCTGGAGCAGCTGAATTTTCCAAACCATTGATACACACACACACCATGCTAAAACAATGTACAGTAATCTAGCCTTGACATATTTATGTTTTAAGGTTCAAAAGTATAGATTCAGGTGGGTAGCTGTGTTCAGGTGTGAAGTGTCCCCGTACGCAAAAGCTTACACCCAGAATGAAACTTGGTTGGTCTTTTTTTTTTTTTTTTAATAAAGGTTTTATTGGCTCCCCTTTCGAAAGTATAGTTTGAGATAATTTATCACTCTTCTTTTGAAAGAAATATTTGTTCCCAAATTTCTGGTTTCATATTTGCCCACTCAAACAGGTACATGACATAAATTGTCTGGGGGCTGGCTTTCCACTGTGGGGCACTTGCCAACACTGCGCAGTGAGGTTCTTGGCTCACTTAGCCAGTCATTTCTGCTGAGGCAGATCTTATATGATAGTGGCTGAGTGCTGAAGCGTCCTATTAATATGCTTGCAGCAGGTTGCTAATGCAATTTAATCTCTATTAGAATATTAAACCGATAAAAGTGTCATTTAAATACCTTTATAAACTCTCATATTTAATTTCCTGGAGTCAGAGCTTAAGTTAACAGCTTAAATTTCTAATTCTGCTTTCTCGGTCACTATGGTTTCACCACAACCAATATTAAAGAACAAATACAAGGAATTAAGAAGTTCTATTAAACTCAGTGGGGGAGTATGCAAATATGTTTAGAAATTACCTGGAAACTACGGCCCTGTTCAAGCAAATATGCCTCACGTCCCAAGGATTGGAGGAGGCTGTTCTGCACACACAAAGGGATGTGAGCATGAAGCTGTGTCTTCCATTTATGTGAATAGTAACAGCCTGCAAATATTGCACCTCCAGTGTAAACTGTAATGCACATACTGGGCAGTGATCAGGTCTCCAAGTGACACATCAACTATAACTTGTAGGGCTGCCAACTACAGGTTGGGAAAGTCCTGGACATTTGGGGCTGGAACTTGGGGAGGGACTTCAGGGGGTATATGTCATAGAGCCCACCCTCCAAAGCAGCCATTTTCTCCAGAGGAACTGATCTCTGTAGTCTGGATATCAGTTGTATTTCCAGGAGATTTCTAGCCCCCCAATTATATACAGGGTCTGTAATACCCAAGCTGGCAGCATTTCCACAATACTTTTGCATAGAGTCTCATGAGAGAAACCATCAAAGGAAATGAATTACTTATAGAACAAGAGGGACAGACAGACAAATATAGGCACGAATTAACTCAATACCCCACCTTGTCTTTACAACAAGCATTTTATCCTAAGAGGAACGGGAGGGAAGGGATTCCCATAGTAGAAGCTCTCTTAAAATTAAATGTAATACTAAGGTTGATTTTAGATATATATTTATCATACCAGCTGACATTGTCTGACCTACAATTCATCTAAGATGTAAAAAAAAATGAGGGTGGGGACCAATGTTCCCTCTAAGCTGTGGAGTCTTGTGAGCAAAAATCCTACTTTGTGAGCTACTGGCATTAAAGTTGTGAGTAAGCAATTTGGTTACTGCATAAATTAGTTTGCTCAGGAGCCATCCTTCCTGAGCTAAGACAAAAATGTGTGAGCCGGAGGCTCAAAAACTGCGAGCTAGCTCACACTAACTCAGAGGGAACACTGGTGGGGACTGGAAAATCAAACATACAATAAAATCCATAATACAGCGAGACATTAAAACCATGATCAGCCCAGGAGGAATCTGTAGCAGCAAGGCCTTGAAATCCTTTCGCTCCAATCTGATCCTATTAAATACCATGGAAATCCTTAAATGAAAGGTCTTAGCATGGTGATGGAAGCCACTTAGGACATTGCCAGAGCAATGAAGGGCCATCCATTAGGACAAATGGAGCAGTGTCCCACCAGCTGAGCCTGCCTCCTTAACTGTCCACATCACAATGTAAGGCTGTCAGATAAGTCTGTCTTGGTTTCCTTTAACTGAGTGCTGCAAGCTGAAAAGTACTGGGTTCGCCGCATGGAGGACTCGGACGACAACATACTGTAGCACACGTTTATTCTACTTAACACAAACAAAGACTAAGACTAACGGCCAACAGGGCCAACTATATGCATATCCAACCAGCAACCCCCCATTCCCATTGGAGGGTTTGAATGTCCCGCCAAGGTGGCTATTGGTTGGGGCTGGGGGATCCAGGATCCGAAGTTTCCATTGTTCTAGGATCCAAGCTCTGGCCTGTTCCGTGGACCCCTGGTAGCGGTCCACATACATAACACAAGCGTCTCCCTACAGAGGGCTTTCCCTCCCATTAGTTAATTGGGCAGAGACCATGTCTTCATGGCTCCCTCGAAGTCTCTGATTAGTCAATGGATCTAGAAGAATCCACTGACTGTCCTTTCAATCTTTCTTGTTTCCTGATGAGCGGGGGGAAATATTGACCAGTCATAAAATTTCATTAGAGGTAAATTTAAATGCTCTCAGTCATTTTGTAACACTTCTGATACACCACTGAAAAAGGTTACCTCCTGAAAGGAAAGGTATTAAGACTCTGAAAGTTTTCTTTTTGAAACTAATCTGGTTGAGACTGGTTATATATAGCTAAATAAACCAGTACTGAGGGGAATGACTTCTACAAGTGGCACAAAACCTCTTTGCTTTGCATTACTTCACATGTTCTTGAGCTATTGATAAAATTGAGACCTACGTGCTCATACCCTTTTTGTCCAATAAGACTCCTGACTAATATGTTAAGTAGTGGGGTTTAGTTGGGGGGGAAGCATGTGCCAGAATTTCTCTCCTGTATTCAGTATGCCTACTGTTGTTGTAAACAGCATTGCAAAGTGAGAGGCTGCATTAGGTCGGCAGATAGGGATGAATGAGTACAGCTGGAGAAAAGTTTCTAGAATGTCTTCTAAATGTAGCTGGGGCAAAAAGGAGGATGGGGACAAAACCAGAATTAGTTGGCTCCACCTATTTTTATTCTGGCTCCACCTAGTTACTTCCCTGCCCTCTGCTGCCGCAGTCCTACTGGGTACCAGCCCATGGATAGATCAGTAACAAAAAACTTCCTCTTTCTCCTCTAGCCTTTACCTTTTTAGTCTTCTTGTGCGTAGGCACAAAGTGAGGGGCCTAAAGATCAGGGAAGGACTTAAGCTATACCTACAAAGACCATGTATAGCCACAAAGAATCAGGGGGGGAAGCATGTGCCAGAATTTCTCTCCTGTATTCAGTATGCCTACTGTTGTTGTAAACAGCATTGCAAAGTGAGAGGCTGCATTAGGTCGGCAGATAGGGATGAATGAGTACAGCTGGAGAAAAGTTTCTAGAATGTCTTCTAAATGTAGCTGGGGCAAAAAGGAGGATGGGGACAAAACCAGAATTAGTTGGCTCCACCTATTTTTATTCTGGCTCCACCTAGTTACTTCCCTGCCCTCTGCTGCCGCAGTCCTACTGGGTACCAGCCCATGGATAGATCAGTAACAAAAAACTTCCTCTTTCTCCTCTAGCCTTTACCTTTTTAGTCTTCTTGTGCGTAGGCACAAAGTGAGGGGCCTAAAGATCAGGGAGGGGCTTAAGCTATACCTACAAAGACCTTGTATAGCCACAAAGAATCAAAGCTACTGCTCCGCCAGCAGGAACTCATTAGCATACTAGGCCACACCCAACAGCAGACACTTATTAGCATATTAGGCCACACCCTTGACAGCACAGCATATTAGCATATTAGGCCGTGCCCCCGTGTTACCAGAAATGTGGTCATCCAGCCACAGCCACCTTTTGCTTCTTATTCTGCTTACCTTGTTGTCAAAACCCAGAGCTTTTTTTGTAGCAGGAACTCCTTTGCATGTTAGGCCACACACCCCTAATGTAGCCAATTCTAATGAGTTTCTGATGTTGGGTGTGGCCTGTTATGCTAATGAATTCCTGCTTGGTGTGGCCAACTCAGGAGCCAGCCGGAACACCGTTCCTGTGCGTTCCTGCCCAAAAAAAGCCCTGCAAAGAATCAAAGCTACTGCTCCATGGAGGGAGAATGGACATGAAACTACTTCTTCACTGTGTACCAGTGAAGCCATTTTTGGCTATTTTCAAATCCACTCTTATAAAAGATGATTCTCCTGTGTTCTGCATTTTTTTAAAAAACTTCCTAGCTCCAACAAGCTCATAGAGATGTCATGTACATGAGAAAAAGATGTATGCTTTAAATCTACATTCTGTTAAAAAAAAAATCCGTATTAAAATATGCTATTTAAGTGCTATTCAAATAATACCTGCCTGTGGGACCATTTACTGGTTTGAAGGCTTCTCTGCTAGTGTATGTTACTTACTGGAGCAGCGGGAGGGAATTAGTCACAAGATTCACTCATTGAATTTTTGAAGTTAGTCAGGCTGCAGCAGGAAGGTCATAAAAGAGAAGGCAACCTTTACAAAAACCAAAGAGGGCACTTTCCTAACAACCATGGAAAAATGAAAATACAATAAGGTAAGCTGCCTAAAAGCACAGGGAGGAGAAATCCTCACTGAATATCAACGTTTTGGAGCAGTACAAGTAGAAGGTGAAAAGAAACTGCAAAATAATGTTATTTGACCACTTGCACACCTTAATGTGTCATTGAATTACAGCATGGCCAATAGGACTTTTATTACTATGTTACAGTGCAGCTATCAGGGCTGCTGCACTGGCCAGGAAGAGCAGCGATTGCTCTAGTTTGCATTCTGGGCCCTATTAAGTTTTCCTAATATGGCTACTCATTAAACTCATCACATAGTGATGGAATGAACAGATAACTTACCTCTCCTAGATTTCTACAATAAAGGGCAAGGAAATAAGTTTCCATTCTTTATGTGTCATTAAAAAAACAACAATGGAACAATGGTTTATAACCACTGTGGAATAGTAAATTGTCCTGTGCTATTTACCTGGTATTTTTTCATTTAAAATATTTCTGTTATGTCTCGAAAGATGCTAACTGAAGCAAAAAATACTGAGACATTTGACATGTAACTAAATGTATAGATCATATCACAAGTATACTTAACAATTCTTTACATTTGTAATATATGCAATAAAGACTGAGTTGAATCTTGTGTAGTGTACTGTTATCATTTTACAACAATATACAAAATCTTCTCATCCTTTTATACACGTTACTTATTCAACAACTGTATAGAAAAGACGCCTTTTGGTCAGTTCTATAAAGGAAGGTCCAGTAATAATTCACCCAGATAACAATTTCTAGACAAAAAGATCAAAATAGTAACAATTTTCATTTTCAGTCAGAGTTCATAGAGGTGACTATTTTCTTATAACGGGGGTTCTGGATGAACCAAACATTTTGGTATCTTCATCAGATAGTCTTCCTCATAACAAAGGAGACTGTTATAAGATATTTATTAAAAAAACCATGCAGTAAGAACTCATATATCACACTACTATGAATATATCAAAGTTACTTCTACACTCACCAACATATCCAAACGTTAAACACAATTAATAGTCAAGGCATCAGTCTCCAACTTTCCAAAAGGGCAAAACCTCCAGATCTAATGATGTTGGTATAGCCTTTTCTTGCAGAGCATGAAGTAACTGAACTCTTATTAACTAGCCTTTTATAACACTGCTTAATTAATCTGCACCAGCTGTGCTCACCTTGAGCACCTTGGCTAGACAGAGCTGAGTATAAATGATTTAAATAGAGCCTTCTGAAACAGCCAATGAGTGAACAGCAATGAGGCTGAGAGACTTCCTCTGCAATGAGACTTGATAGTCATGTCAGCACAACTGAAAAAGCCTTGTTTATGTCCCAAGATGCTGTACCTTATTACCAAATGTGCTTCCTGTCATATGTCTTCTCCGACACGTGGACTCTCTTAACCTGGGTTTAGGACACTTGCCCAAACCCACAACCAGTTTGGGAGAATTAAGCTCAGTGTTAGGGGGAAACCTCTTCCCACTTCTATAGCTAGGCGAGCTTGGAAAACTGACACCCTTGACCACTGGGGGGAATAAAATATGTGATTTAGGGGTCTTTACCTGGAAAGTAGGCAAGCAAATCTCAAAGTGCCTCTAATAGGCTATCAGTAACCATGAAACAACCAGATCTTTTCCAAATCAAGGTTTACATTTTACTGATGGAAACTGAAAAAAAATAAGCATAAGAGCAGTGCAATTGTTGTGTTCAGAGGGACATGCATATAAAGAGATGACCTATCCCCAGCCCGCTGTGTAGGTTATTCAGAGATTCATGGTAAGGGAATTTTAGACAGAACTTCTAAAGCTCCCAAGGAAATAGTAAAAAGGTTTGCTGGTTCCAGAAAAGTGGAGTGAGCAGCCTCTGAGCCAGCTAGGGTTGCCAACTTCCAGGTGGTGGCTGGAGATTTCCTGGGATTTCAACTGATCTCCAGGCAACAGAGATCAGTTCACCTGGAGAAAATGGCCACTTTGGAAGGTGGACTGTATGGCATTATACCCCCTCCCCCTTTGGCATGTCCTTTAGATTCCATCTCCCAAATCTCCAGGAATTTCCCAATACGGAGCTGGCAACCCTAGAGCCAGCAGAGGGATGAGACTGCATAGTTATAGGGATTCACACAATAAAATATCAACAAAATAATTGTAATGTTGAGGAAATCAGGTTGAGTCCAGGATGAGGGTCTCCTGACTTTGACTGAATGTGTGGGGGGATCCAGAAAGGTAACAAGAGGTGATTGCATCCAGCCATGATGGACAAAAGGGCTGGCAGGGTGGAGGCTTCATCCATGCCTGAGTCAGGTTGGGAGCAGACAGTTGGGCAAGGTCAGTAAAAGCAATTGAGCCCCTCTTGCTGCTTGATAGTACTTAGATTTTATTTTGTACTCAGGAAGACCTAACCTTGCTGATGAAATCAGATTGATAGATCTAGGTGGGGGTTTGGCTTTGCAATCCCCTCCGGTGATGGGTAGGCAAGGCAGATGTTCCGCCTGTGAATCAGTGTCCTGCCCAAAGTTTTGGCCACCTGTTAGCATGGCCTGAGGAGAGCCTTAACCTTACCTTCTCCAATGCATGGCATTGCTGGCTCCTAAAGTGGCTGCCAAAGCAACTTTAGCCAAGACGGGGCTGGGGCACCAATCTAGGAAGGGGGTCCCTGTTATCAACCTCTGATGATGGGAATAACTGGTCTTTAAAAGTTCACAGTCTGTGTGAGGCAAAGCACCCTAATTTCCCTCAAGGGTTAACATGATTATTAGCAGTCCGGCTCACAGGTGTCCACGGTTTGGGCCTTCCTGTAGATACCATCCTTATCTCTTTCAAGGCTGGATTCAAGAATGTGGTAATTGGTTAATTGTGAGAACCTGTGCTCATTTGTGTAAATGGGGAATTGGGAGTGGAAGTTAACATCATCTGGAAAGTTCCATCAAGGGAGATTCCTGATTGGATCTGAGAAACCACCTGGTGCCAGAGGGTAAAAAACTACAATAAGGCTATAGGCAAGAAGGAAACCATGCTAACTTTATGCTTGTATGTGTTATGCTACATCATGATGGACTGCAACATATGGAATGCTTTAGGTTATAGCTTGGATTCTTATGCTGCAAGAAGGTGTGCCACCTAATACCAGGTACAATATATTAGATAGAAAAGTTAGCTTTTTTATTTCTCTGTTGCTAAGCTATGGAGATAGAGTGATATATTTTTAAAACTTTTGAATAAACCTTTATATATTTTTATAAAGGTCTGCTTTATTTGTATGCCCTTAACTTTGAGGATCCACAGGGCTTGGTGCTGCTCAAACAGTAAGGTGGGGGGACCAAGGGGGACCCAGGTATGGATCTCTGACTATCTGTGTGGATACAATTAGATGAGGTGTTAGAGACCCTGATCTCCTATATGATTGCCAACTTTAACAGAGGCGTGTGGGGGTGTTCATTACCAGGGGCCTGATCAGGATCTAGACTTCATGGCATTTTTCCAATGGCTCAATTCTTCTCTAAAATAGCGTTGGTGGCCACAGGTTGGCCCCATGGCCACCATCACATCTAGTTTGGTCCTCTGTTTACCTGTTCTAAAATGGGATGTCCTGGTTAAGAGGTAAATTAAGAGGTAAATTAAAAATGGAGCTAACCTCAAACATCTGAAGAAAATCCTGGGTGAGATAGTGGCAACCAGTAAGTCAATGTGGTGTAGTGCTCAGGACTTGGGAAATCCAGTTTCAAATTCAAACTCATCTATTCACTGGCTGTGTGGGGTCAATTCCTTTCAGCTTACCTGACTCTCCCAAATTTTAAGACAAAAAAAGTATGTGTGTGTTAAGTGCTGTGAAGTTACTTCTGCCTTTAAGGAGACCTTATCAGTTAATGATCTCCAAACTGTCCTATTGTTGACAGCCTTATTCAGATCTAAAATGTCTACTGCTATTTGATTTTTTTGTAATGTTTTATAAGTATGAATTGTCTGAAGCTGCAAAGCCTAGGAAATCAAGAGAAATAAAACCTGTCCCCCCCCCCTCCCGGTCACGTTCTTTCCAACAGATGCTCTTCTTCTACACAGGCTAAATCTTAGTTGTCATTGGGGTTAGTATTTACAATTAAAGTAACAAACAAGAAATGAAAATATGAAGCTATCATTATTCTTAGTGACCCAGGAAGTTCAGTAACAATGTTTTCTTGGCAAGATTATGGGAAGAAAGGGTTTAGTCTTTCACTTTGTTTCATGCTGAGACTTGTATCTCTTATGTATAACAATCAATGGTCATGCAAAATCTTTACTAAATGCTTATTTCCGAGTTTGAATTCGAGAAGGGGATGAGCACAATGCTGTGTTTAACACCCCTCTGGGACAGTTTGAGTATCTGGTCATGCCCTTTGGGCTGGCCAGGGTCCCTGATGTATGTTCATGAACTTTCTTGCACAAGCAAGAAGTCTTGTTCAAGGGGTGGTTTGTTATCTAGATGATGTGTTGGTGTATTTCCAGGATTTGGACTTGCATGTGAAGTTGGTGAGGGAGGTCCTCTTGGCTCTCTATGATAACCAGTTGTACACCAAACTGTCTAAGTATGAGTTCCATAAGACAGAAATAGACTTCTTGGGCTATCAGATTACCCAACAACAGTTGGGGATGGACCCTAAGAAAGTCCAGGATATGTTGGGGTGGGAGCCCGCAAAAACCAGGTGCCAGCTTCAGAGTTTCTTAGGATTCTCTAACTTTTATCGCACCTTCACCCACAACTTCGCGCAGGTGTCCCTACCTCTGATTGACCTGCTAAAGACAAAGGGAAAGGGGCCTGATGCCATGAAGGGGGGGAGTAAACTGGACTGGTCCCCAGACTGTCAGCGAGCCTTTGAAAATCTGAAGGCCCTATTTACCTCTGAGCCCATCCTCCACCATCCCAATGAAAAGGAAAAATTCATAGTCCAGGTGGATGCCTCCGATGTGCCAATGGGGGTGGCCATTCTGCAAAAGGGAGGGGATGGCAAGTTGCACCCCTTAGTATATGCATCCATGAAACAGACCAAAGCAATATTTATTTATTGGTCAGTGCTTGGCATCAGTGTTCCCTCTAAGCTGAGTTAGTGTGAGCTAGCTCACAATTTTTTAGCCTCCAGCTCACACATTTTTGTTTTAGCTCATGAAGGATGGCTCCAGAGCCAACTAATTTATGCTGCAGCCAAATCGCTCGCTCACAACTTTAATGCCAGTAGCTCACAAAGCAGAATTTTTGCTCACAAGACTCCACAGCTCAGAGGGAGCATTGCTTAGCACTATTTATTGCTAATCACCCTGAATGTAAATTGTTATGGTGTTCCTGAGATACCGTCTCCCCTGTCTTGATAACCTGATTATAACCTTTTCTACCCTTAGAACTAAGAAGAAGAACAGCGATCGAACACAACAAGAAAAAAAGGTTTATTTACAGGGAGTGGGGACAATAAACTGGAGCTGTTCAGGATCAACTTTGTATCACTGAAATGTCTCTATATAATTTAAAAGTAGATTGAAATATGGAGAGTTAGCCAGGACCTGCTGAATTCTGCTAAGGTTTCTGAACCTTTCAGATGATCACTAGAGCTTTTTTAAAACACAAACCTCAAGTCTGCCCAAATAGCTTTTCAATCACACAGAAAGACCACATAAGACATCATAAGAACATAAGAGAACATAAGAAAAGCCAATGTTGGATCAGGCCAATGGCCCATCTAGTCCAACACTCTGTCAGACAGTGACCAAAAATACCAGGTGCCATCAGGAGGTCCACACATACCAGTGTGTCATCCTGAGCCGCCACGCTGAACAGTCCACTTTAATCTCAAGTGACTGGAGACAGAGCAAGATCTTACGCTGCTTAAATGAACTCTGAACCCCTTTTGACCTGGATCTCTATGAACCAGCTTTTCCCCCTCTGCTCCTCTCCGTACTTTAAAGTGTTCTGAGTGTTCTTTATTTATGAAGGAATAGAAAAGAGCAATTATACAGGTTCTTCCAGCCACTTGTCCCTGGCCTCAGTCTAATTTACTAGAAGATAAGAGCATAAAAAAAGCCCTGCTGGATCAGACCAATGGTCCATTTAATCCAGCATCCTGTCACACACTGTAGCCAACCAGGTCCTCTGGACAGCCAACAACAGGGCATAGAGGCTGAGGCCTTCCCCTGAAGTTCTTCCCATTTGGCTGTACAACCTTAGATGAATATACAGTTGACCAGAGGTGACTATTTTCATTCAGCATTCATATTTCATCAATTTTCTTTATTTCCAGTTAGCAGGTGTTTAATGCATTGACTCATGCACTTTTATTGTTTCTAGAGAAGTACCACTGGACATGTGATTTCACTGGAGGCTTCATTTGTATTTCTGTATTTCTTTTCCTTGCCCAGTGGTTAAACTTTGGAACAATTGATCTCTGGTCTTTATTTCATATTTTGTATATGTAGAATTGAATTGTTTGTTATTTTAATTTATGTTGAATAAACACACATATATAGTTTTGTATATTTTATGATTAGATTTTTAGAGTTGGCCCTTTTCTATTCCTGACTAACCTTTTTAGGTTCTG
Source organism: Gekko japonicus (assembly GCF_001447785.1). NCBI lineage: Eukaryota > Metazoa > Chordata > Lepidosauria > Squamata > Gekkonidae > Gekko > Gekko japonicus. The sequence goes on along the minus strand of NW_015176020.1, from coordinate 363,844 downwards.
AATTCTAGGTTTAGGTTCAGTTTTTTCCCCTTTTTTCTTCTTTGTCCTTCCCAATATTGCTCCATCGCAATCTAAACAGGTCCATTCACATTTTGCAATAAGAAATCTCTATTTCTGCTTTCAGTATGTCCGTATTCTTTTGCAACAATGTGCCCACTTCGCATGCAGTATTCTGAATTTGGGATCTGTGTATTTGTAGAATTTGGAAAGGAAAGATGTAGTAGCAGATCAGAGACATAGGTGAGCAAAGGACACAAACTCTAAGCTTTGAGAGAGAGATTTTCATCCACAGATCCCTACTACACTTTCTTAAATATTTAACATTTTAAAATATTACTCATTTTTAAGGCTCTATTATCATCAATCAGGAGCTGCGGTGGCTCAAGTGTTTAAGATGCTGAACTGCAGGCTGTGGAAGGTCGGTAGTTCAGCAGTTCGAGACCCGAGTGTGCCGCATGACGGCGTGAGCTCCCGTCTCTAGTTCCAGCTCCTGCCAACCTAGCAGTTCAAAAGCAAGAAATTGCAAGTAGATAAATAGGTACCACTTCGGTGGGAAGGTAACAGCGTTCCATGCGCCTTGGTGTTTAGTTATGCCGGCCACATGACCACGGAAAACGTCTTTGGACAGTGCTGGCTCTTCGGCTTTGAAACAGAGAAACCCTAGAGTCGGATTCGACTGGCTTTCGAGCAAGGGAACCTTTACCTTTACTATCATCAATCGCATCTATTTTACAGCTAGGGTTGCCAGCTAGCATACTGGTGGGAAAATGTGGAGGGCGCAGGGATAAGCTCTTCAGTGTCACACTGAATAGTAACATTTTTTTAAATGAAATGTTTGATTTTAGATAATTTGTATAATTTAAACAAGTTTACATTTAATTATGAATTAAAATATTTATATCCCATGCCTTCCTTCAAGGCAGCTTACAATAAAACCAGAAAAAAATAGCAAACCCCAAATGCCCTATACAATTCTGCATCTTTGCACATATCCAGAGGATGGACAACCACTGCTGTGATCAGGGTAGGGGGAGATACTGGTGTGAAGACTGGCTTTAAGTGCATATCACTGGCTGGATGAGGACCCACCAATGCAAACAAGTGCTACTTATGTGGTTTCGAGCTTGATCTTGTAGCTACTGGTCAGAAAACAAGCAATAGCATGGATCAGCTGTTTAAGAGTAGAAGCAGGGGCTTTCTTTAGTCGCCTTACTTCATTCTCCCTGAACATCTGGTTGCTGGTTATCTGTCTGAGGCTCTCCACATGCAAACTTGACTGCTGTTCATCTATCTAATGGATTTATTTATTTTATGGTATATAGAAAGGGTCCCCAATCTTTTTTAGCCTGCAGGAACCTCTGAAATTCTGACACAGTGTGGTAGGCACAGCCACAAAATGGCTGCCACAAAATGCCTGCCGCAGGAGGCAAAACCAGGCAAAAATGGCTGCCACAGTCACAAAGTAAAGATGCTTGCATTGCAGTGGCAGCTGCTACCAAAGCAACTTTTAAAAAATCTACACAGCAAATCAGAAGCCTTGCTGGGGAAAAGCCCCACCTGGCCCTACCCACTTTTAAAAAACATTTGGCGGGCACCAGGAAAGGTGTTGGCCGGTGGTTTCTAGATTGAGGATTGTCAAATTATCAGTTTTAATCATCACGGTTAACATTCAAGTTATAAATACTTACATACTTCTGAACAGCTGTGTATCTTCTCTGCAGGGCAAATCAGTTTTCTTCTCTTTTTTGCCTTCAGTAATTTAGGTTTAAAAAATGTAGGTGATTTTTAATCTGCAACTGACATTGTCATCCACTGACTAATACTTTTATCATTTACATAATAACTCGAATGTGATTAAATAATATATATTAAACATATGGTTTCTGCCTGTCATGTTTTTAATTAACATTAACCATCTAGTAATGTTTTCAAGACCAATTAGCTAAGCTCATAATAGAAGTCAGCTCTTACCAGAGTACTATTTTGAAACCTGGTTGCAAGTTTTGCAGCCTCAGGTAGAAAGGGGATTTCATGGATATGCTCGTCATTTATTATACTCTTTCAGGATACATGCCTTGTTAACAATAGATGAAACTATAATAAGGAATTATATATTCTGAGGTACAATACTTTTGATGTAGTTTTTTCAGATCTTTATTAATAGTGCAATGGATGTTTCATTTTGGTTACTGGGATTATTTTCAAAATAGTGGATTATTAATTACATAGCAATTCTATACTATTTCTGAGTGAGTTTAAAATGTTTAAAATCATGTGGCCATCAGAGTCATTCCTGTCTCTGTCTCTAAGCCTGCATAGTTCATTGGACTGATTCCCCTGATTGCCACATGATGGGAAGTAGTCAGTAGGTAAGGGCATTTGTCTATGGGTCCTGATTATAAACATCTGCAGTTAAAAAGGACCAGGCAGTAGGTGACGTGAAAAGCCTCTGCCTGAGACCTAGGAGATCCAATTCCAGTCTGAGTAGACAGTACTGACTTTGATGGACCAATGGTCCAATTCAGTATAAGGCAGCTTCATGTGTTCATATGACTGCTGTCGGTAATAGCCAACAATAGACATAGTCTCCATAAATCTTTCCCTTTAAAATCCATCTAATACAGTGGCCATCACCATGTCATCACCGAGCATGGCCTTCGCATCAGAGCACACCAGTAGCTGCACCAGGCCCAGCCATAGCAGTGGAGGACGCCTGGGAATTGCTGTAGCCTGGGCACAGTGGAGGACTCCTGGCAGCCACTGTGACCCAGCTGCAATGGCAGAGGACACCTGGCAGCCATACTGGGCTTGGTGGCAGTGGAGGATGCAGGCAGCCACATCAGGACCAGCCACAGTGGAAGAGGACACCTGGGATCGCTGTGGCCCAGCCACAGTGGAGGAGGATTCTGGGCAGCCACTATGGGCCAGCTGCAGCAGTGGAGTACACCTGCTGCTCCATCAGGCTTGGCAGCAGTGGTGGAAGACACTGACCGCTGCACCAGACTCTGCAGTTGCAGAGGAGGATGCCAGTAGCTGGGCTGAGCAGTGGCAGAGGAGGGTGCTGGGTTCATCCCCCAGTGAATCTCCTGCCCCTGAGCCATAAGGGAAATTGGCAGCAATGGGGGATGGATTTTCTCCCCACGAGTATTGCAGGTCCCCACTTGTTTATACTTAATACACACTGATAGTACTGACATACTCACGTGACATTTTCAGAAGAACAAAAGACCCCACATACCAAGAACTTCTTAAATAGTAGTAGTAAATAATTAAAGTACCCCTACAGTGGGCACCCAGTGTGAACACATGTGTATCATAGCTACTGGATGATTGATTCATCACATGCAATCACATACACACATGCTCTGTGTTTAAATATTCAAACTATTTTCAAATATTGCTGTGATGGGGAGGGGGACGGGGAGTGCAAAGGAAGTCTTTTGTGCAAGGAGACAATGGACCAAAACAAGGAAGAATGGCAAATGCAGAGTTTTAGTGGAAAAGTAAAAAAAAAAGTTATTGTTGGTCAGTCACTGTAAGAGCAATAAAGAAACTGGATGCAGCCAGGAATTCCCTCACCATAGGAAACAGTGCAGAAAAGTGCTGAGGGGCACCTACTTAGAAGGCCCTTAAAACCAACCCAGTTTGTTGATTCTGCTTGATACTAGGGGATCTTTAAATTAGAGGGAGGATGTTTGGGGCAAATTTGGTCCCATTATTTAAAATAATAATAAAAAAAGCTTGTGAAACCCTTGAATTGATTTCCCCATTGAAAGTAATGGTCCTGAAATTCTGGAACCCTGAAAATCCCTCCGTGGATCTGAATCCCAAACTGGTATTGTCCTACCCCCAAATCAGGAATAACGTTAAAAGGTGACCACCTGGTATCCCAGATGTGAAACAATAACAATTTTTTTCCTCAGAGCACACCCTTACAGTATATGTTTAAAACTTAGCTTTTCACATAACTAATGAGAAGATAACTCATAAGGAAATCAAAATATCTTCTTCAAATCCATATCAGAACATGAGAGCACAAACCAAAATCTAATTTTAAAGTTCAATTTAAAGCCTGCAAAAAGTCTATCATATATCCATGATAACCCACAGCGGAGCCCAAAACGGAATGAGGAGACGGTTAGCACTGGAGAGCCTCTATAGAACCTGTTATGTCAGGACAGCCCTGTACATCTGATATTCACTAGTAACCTCATAATGAAATAACAGCTATGAAGTACTACAACAGGATGCATTTTCAAGGCAGATTATGTAGTGTAGCAATGTCAACAAGTTTTGTGTCACTTGTATATCTAGAAATTGGTTGCTAGAAGCCTAATGGCCATAAGACAGTTTTACAAAAACCTCTGTCTGGCTAAAGCCATCTTTGTTGTATCAGTGCATCATGCTGCAACTAGGGATTTTTTAAAAATACCAAGTTTGGACACACTTGAAGGAGACTCACATGGCAGATGCTACTCTTAGTCTTTCTTCCCTGCCATTCCCCAGATATTTTTTAATACTGGCTACTGATCAGATCTTTGACAGATGGTGTATATATTCCCATTTCCATAAAACATCTGGTGAGACCGATCTTGTAACTTATTCACCAAGTGGAGCTCTGAGGCCTAGCCATGAAGTCATCCTTTCAGTGGTTTGCACTTAAAGAGATGCATTAGAGTAACCTACTTCTTGCTAACAGAAGATTTTATTCATCGGATTCCTTTCAACTTAAGCTTCAATGTCAACTATAATAGAGAAATACTAATTATGAAAAAAAAACCCTAATGTTACATTTTCTGTAAGTCCACATTGATTCCAAAGTGTAGAGTCTGCTGACTTATTTGGTTTAGTAAAATATGTAAAGCGGCCAGAAAAATAATTTCTAAAGTTCAGCATCAAGTCTTTGCCCACTCTGTGCAAAAGTCTCCTGTGAACCTTAATGAAAATGTTCTTAGTACATTGGTTCATAAAGTAACAGTCCCCTGCATATTTTTTGTGAACAATTAATTTTTAATGTTAAGCGATGATTGGCTGATTTCAATCATGGAGCAGAGAAATTATCACTAAGAAATGTACCAAGGCTCATTCCTTCAATTTCCTTGCTCAAAGAGACTGGATGTTTTTTCCTGGTGTTTTGAAATTTTGTTCTAGGCAGGAAGAAGGTGATCTGAAGGTTGAAGATGGTCCCCTTGTCATGGGCAGATCACTACTTGCTGGGATTTAGACTTGCAGGGGTACCGAGGCTCTGCAGAGATTGGTTAAGGTGATCTGCCCCCAGAGCCTGATGGATTTAATTGGTTTTCAGATGGCATTAGGGGACTTTCCTGTTGATATTTACATGACCTGGTTGACCTCTGGAATGGGGAAATGATTCAAGTAATTGACACAATTGCACCTACGCTTCCTCTCTCAGGTAAAAGAGCCTGGGCAGCCTCTTGATTTACTGAGGGGCTGCAGATGATGAAAAGACAGGGGAGACAGCTAGAGCAATGGTGGGAAAAGATTCAGGACAAGTCCAACAAGACATGGGCTAGAGCTCATTTGAAATCCTACGCCATGGAGGTGATGGTGGCAAAAACCCAATATTTTTCTACCACCATTGCATCTACATAGTGTAGACCTGCATTACCTCCTCTGGATGGTTAGGGGCCTATTGGGTTCTAGCCAACAGGAGGAGGTAGATTGCTCTGCAGTCTTCTGCAATACTTTTGCTAAGCACTTTGTACATGAAACTTCTTGTATTCATTACAATTTGGACTGTACATTAGCAACAACAGGATCTGATGGTCCAGGGTGCTGATTTGTTGTTGTGTGGAATACCTTTCAGCTTGTGCAGTCGGAGGATGTGGACAGCATTCTGGGAGCTTTGAGGCCCACCACCTGCTTGTTACGACCCTTGCCACTCTTGGTTGCTTAAATCTGCAGGGGGGGGCCCTGGTGCACTGTGTCTAGGAGGGAGTAATTGTCTCCCTGAGAGAGAGGGTGGGCACACCTGCCTTGAAGCATGCAGTGGTGCACCCATGCCTAAAGAAACTCACCCTAGACCCAAAAGAGTTGAATAACTACTATCCAGTCTCCAATGTACCACTCTTTTTTTATTTGTAATTTTCATTTCAGAATAAGAGAAGATAACGTTACAGAGCAACAATACAATTCTATATACGAGCAGAAACATCCAAAAGTACCAAGTGTACAACATTCTGTGAAGTTTTAAAACCTTTAAGTTAATACAAACATATCTAGATTGAAACCACAATTCATACAACAGTGCTTCTTATATACCATTTTAATCCTCTAAAGTATAAGTGCTAAAAGCAGAGAGGTATGCAGGCACATTAGTGTGGCCCCAGGAAATAGTGTGAGTGGTTGGAGGTTCAGAGCCATCACTGCAACTGTGACCATTCCGGAGATATAAATTCATTTCGTGACAGAAATTCTAGTATCGGAAACCATTTACTGTCAAAGGTGAACGGAACAGCTTTTATTTGGGACCTGTTTATTTTGTCAGAAATATTATCCATGAGATATTGATCCCATAGCTTTTAAAACCATAGATTTAGATTTGGGGGATTAGCCTCCCGCCAACAAGAGGCGATAGCACTTTTTGCTGCAAAAAACATGGCATTGATAGTAGGTTTGGAATAATTTGGTACCAGGCCATCTGGCCAGTGGTCTAAGAATGTAGTTACAGGGTTGAGTGGAACAGTAACACCTGTTATGATGTTGATGTGATGTAGAACTAGTTCCCAAAATGCCTGTACCTTCTCGCACTTCCACCAGCAATGTGCAAAGGTTCCCAGTTGCTGGCAGCCCTTCCAACAAAAAGGTGATTTGGTCGGACACATATGTGAAATCATTTGTGGGGTGAGATACCATCAGATCATTATCTTAAGAGTCTGAAGTTCCTCTGAAGCAATGGGACATTTAAAGCTCGCAGAGTCCCAGAGTGCAGACCAGATATCATCCTCCAATGTAATATCACAATCTTTTTGCCAGGATTCCTGGTAAGACATGCGTCTAGGAGGTGAGTCATTAAGCAGTAGTTGGTACCACTCTTGAGCAAGGTGATTGGACAAGTGGTAGCTAGATTTCTGAATGAAGCAGATTGTTTAGATCCATTCCAATCTGGTGGTTATGGGGCTGAAACTACTTTGATTGCCCTGGTGGATGGCATGTGCTGCGAGGCGGGAGCGGGACAGAGGGAGTGCAACTCTGTTGATTCTCCTGGACCTCTTGGCAGCTTTCAATACCATCAATAGTGGTAATCTTCTGGATTGCCTTTTTTTTTTTTGCTGTCCAATCCTACCTCCAGGGTAGATTTTAGAGTGTGGTGCTGCTAGGGGACTGCTACTTTGCCCCTTGGCCTTTCCCTATGGGGTTCCCCAAGGTTCCATCATATGCCTCATGCTTTTCAACATAAATGTAACAATGCTGGGAGAGATCATCTGGACATTTGGGCAGAGCTGCCAATAATATGCAGATGATACTCAGCTCTGTATTGTACTACCAGCAGATCCCAGGGTTGCTGTAGAAAGCATGAAGCCTGGGAGCAGTTTTGGAATGGATGAGCACTAACAAGTTGGAACTTAATCCTGACAAAATGGAGGTGCTACTGATGGGAGGAGGGTCTGACCCAGGAAATGAGTTATTCCCTGTTCTGGATTGCGTTGTACTCTCCATTAAAGAAACAGATTTGTTGCTTGGGGGTGCTCATGATTCTGGGCCTCCTGTTGGATAAACAGGTGGCAGTTGTGGCCAAGGGTGCCTTTCACCAGCTTCAGCCCTTCCTGGGCAGAAAAGATATAGCCACTGTGGTGTCTGCCCTGGTAACATCTAGATTATATCACTGGAATGTGCTGTACTGAAATGTGTTGTCCTTGAATACTATCCAGAAGCTACAGTTGGTACAGAATGCTGTGGCCAGAATGTTGACCAAAGTGGGTCATAGGGACCATATCACTTCCATCTTGTTCCATCTACACTGGCTTCCATTTTGCTTCTGGACTCCATTCAAAGTGCTGGTATTGACCTCTACTGCCCTGTATGGCCTGGGACTAACATAACATAAGGGCTGCCTCCTCCCATATGAACCTATGGTCATATCTGGAGGGTGCGCTTAGGTTGCCTCTGTAATCTGAAGCTAGAGAGATGGCAGCCTGAAAAACAGCCTTCTTGGTCATGGCACCAAAACTTTAGAACTCTGTTGGCATCTTTTGCGAGCGGGTGAAAACCTTTTTGTTTCATCTGGCATACCCCAATAATGGTAACTAAACCTCCTTCTAGTGCTGTTTATGTGTTTTTAATTTAATTATTTTATAAATTGCATTCTTTTATAATTGTAACTGCATTTTTAATTGTTTAAATGTTTTAATGTCTTTATGTTCACCACATTGTGGTGGTGAATGGAAATTGAATGGAAAGGCATTGAATGGAAAGGCAGCATAAAAAGGCTGTAAATAAATACCGTGTAATTGCTGTTCTTAGCATTTTTAATTGTTTAAATGTTTTAATGTCTTTATGTTCACCACATTGTGGTGGTGAATGGAAATTGAATGGAAAGGCATTGAATGGAAAGGCAGCATAAAAAGGCTGTAAATAAATACCGTGTAATTGCTGTTCTTAGCCTCAAAGGGGACTAGGCAGGGGAAAGGAAGCACTTGTTTGCAATAGCTTCAAAATCAGTTGTTGGAAGACTCACAGAAGTATCCTAGTTTTTTCCTACTGAAAGTGTGTGCTTTTTTGGTTAAAAATATAAGCAAGAAATGGCATCGCATCTTATTGCATTATTGAGAACACACCAGCTGCAAGATTGATCACTTCTTGGTATTGCTGGAGACACACCAGTTGTGAAATTTGTCAAAGAGAGTTAGGACTGAAGGCAGAACAGGTGCTTTGTCTTCTCTGTTGCCAGAATCCCTTGGTGTGTTGTCTTTATTGCCTAGAAAGGACTAGAAAGATATCCTAGTTCAGATGGGCATCATATTACTAAGCAAAGCTGGATCACTGTTGGACAAGCTAGAAATGTCTAACAGGATAATGGTGAAACATTTTTTTAATGTCTCGCTTCCACATTTTCTGGTCATAAAGTTTCCTTTCAAAGGACATTCCAGTCTGTGCTTTAGCTGAATGCTAAACAAATGTCCATCCATCTGATGGTATTAATCATTCTTAACAGCATTCTTCAGTTACTACTTATGAGTAGCAAACAATAGCTCACCTAGCTTTAGTTTACATTTCTGGAATTTTTTCTTCAAGCATGTTTCCATGACTATTCTGCCTCCACTTTGTTGGTCCAAGTGTCTACCCCAGCCCACCGGCCCTGCAAATTTGGCCTGGCAAATCCTTCTCTGAGAATTATTCCAGAGGGCTTTTGTAGGCAAAAGAAGGTGAGCTGAGTAGGGGAATACTCCATTTTGTTGGCCTAAGTCTCTATCCATTTGGCCTGTAACCAGCTCACATGTCCTGCAAAACTCCAGGTGGTCTGGTAAATCCATGTTTGAGAATTGTTCCAGAGGGCATTTGAAGGACAAAAGGAAGTGAGTTGAGCAGAACAGGCAAGAGCTGACCACTTCACATAACTGAATTTTAATCATGAAACACAACAGACAATTAACTCAGCTTTGGGAAGTTGCCATCCCGTAACAAGGGAATAGCTGAGACAGAAATGACTGAAATTCAAGGCTTAACTATTGCAATATCCTCTACATAGGGCTGCAACCTAGAAATTACCATTAATTCAAAATGCACCAGTTCTTTTATTATTGAAGTAAATAATTTTTTTCATTCACAGGATTTTCCCTTCTTTTTCACTGAGCGGCCACTTTATCTATTTTCTTCTTATTTGTCTATAGCTGTCCCACCCAGTTGATGCTGGCCCAGCCTAGGGAACTGAAGGAAGAGACAAAATCACCTTCTTATGTTCTGCTTTTGAAATGGCACACAAGAGGCTTTTGAAAGTTTAAAATATTTAATTGTAGGAGAAAAGGTCCGGTGGAATCAGATGTAGGATATACGAAGTGAACTGATAATAAAACTGAAGTAACTTTGTATTCACACAAACACCAGATAATTGATTGCCAACAAGTAAGTGTTTCTGCTATGTAATAAGGTCTTTAAAACTTTGAGGAGAAAGGCTTTCTATTCAGTTTCCTCCTTAAACACTCAAGCATAAGTTTCTGAGTTTCACCAACACGTAAAATTTAGAAGGCAGGAACATACAACCAAGCTCCCAAAATCCTTCTTTATACAAACCAGGGATCACTTCTCTTTACTAGAAACTATTTCCCTTTTTTTGTCTTGAATTAGGATCTTCCTTGATCCACTCCTCCTTCCCAGTCCACAGTCAGTTCTTAACTGTCTCTTCAACAACCGTCACTTCCCAACGGTCTTTCCTTAACTGAATTTCTCAACAGAATTCCGTTGGAACAGCCTGTCACTCAAGGGTTCTCAGACTCTATTAGGCATTAACCCTTAACAGTCTGTCACACATATTACTTCCATTTTTGAAATGTTAGACTGGTCCCCAATTTGTTTCCTAGTACACTTTAAGATGATGGCACATACCTTTAATAAAGTCTTGCAACCAGAACCCACATACTTAAGAACCATAGCTCCCTAAGGTCTGTACAGCTGGAACTCTCTCTTGGGTTTTCTGTACAGCAACCCCAGTAATGCAGAACAACCTCCTGAGCAATGCTCCCTCTAAACTGTGGAGTCTTGTGAACAAAAATTCTACTTTGTGAGCTACTGGCAATCTGGCTACTGCATAAATTAGTTTGCTCTGGAGCCATCCTTCCCGAGTTAAGACAAAAATGTGTGAGCCAGAGGCTAAAAAACTGTGAGCTAGGTCACACTAAGCTTAGATGGAACAATGCTCCTGAGAGTGTGAGGAAGCCCCCCACTTCAGTGGTTTTCAGCTGAGGCTGTAAAACAGCAGTTTAAGAGGGCATTTGAGAATTTTTAATGACATGAATTACTACAGTTGTTTTATCTGAGATGGCCTTTTAAAAGGATTTTTTAGAATAAAAATAAATAAAAGCCTTTGAAGGGATAATATACGACTATATTTACGAGCCAATTCATTCAGGACTCTTTAGTATATCGCCTCCTATTTTTCCTTGTGTTAATCCACCTCTGATGTGGTGGAAGCATGGCAGATTGTGACTACTTCCATAATTCGAAAAGCCACATCTTGCAAGTTTTGTAATTACGGAAGTAGGCAGCTGTGATAGACTGCACTTTTAAGAAGCTTAAAAGCGCTGTACAATCAACTAAAGGACTGTGAAGGGTTAATTCTTCAGAGAAACAGAGAGCCTTGAGTGACTGGCTGCTCCAAGCAATCTGATTGGTTAGCATAAACTAAGCAGAGATAAATTTGAGAGTGACATGCTGAGGAGAAATTCAGTCAGATTTCTGCCTTGACTGAGTGGAGCCTAATTTTAGGCTTGCCACAGTGGCTCAGATGTTAAGATGCTGAGCTGCAGACCAGAAGCAGTTCGAGACCCTAGTGCCGCGTGACAGAGTGCCCTCCCGTCTCTGGCCCCAGCTCCTGCCAATCTAGCAGTTTGAAAGCAAGAAATTGCAAGTAGATAAATAGGTACTGCTTCGGTGGGAGGGTAACAGTGTTCCGTGAGCCTCAGCATTTAGTCATGCCAGTCACATGACTGCAGAAACATCTTTGGACAGTGCTGGCTCTTCAGCTTGGAAACGGAAAGGAGCACCACCCCCTAGGGTTGGATTTGACTAGCTTTCGAGCAAGGGAAACCTTTAAGAGCAGTTTAACACAGGCGGAGTACTGGAGGAAAGTTGGCAATAAAGTTTGGGAAGTAGGTAAAGACTCCCATTTGGGGCAAAGAAAAGGAATAGATCTTCTAGTGAGAGGAGATTTTCCCTAACTAGTCAAACATGGGGTTAGCTCTGAAGAGTACAGAGATCCCTGGTCTGATGTGGTTAGAAACTGCCTTTGGAGACCTTAAGAGTCAGTTAAAAACTCAAGACGAGTACTGGGGTTTCAAGGGAAGGAGTTTGGGTACTTTAAAAAGTGCACCAGTCTTCTGGAAACCAAGAGTCAGAGAATATTCAGGGAAAGTGCACTGAAGTATTTGGGGAAAACACTGGAATAAAAGCCTCTCAACATAAAGATTTATGTCACTGTGAAATGTGGGGATTAGAGACTCCCGTGAGGCAAACCCAGGAGATCTCAAGTTCTCACCGGGAGATTTGCAAATCCTCAAGGTCTTCTGAGTTTGCATGAGTCTGATGAATTACAGAGAGCACAAACTCTGCAACTTTTGGGCAAGATAATAATGAGCTATGAGAAAGAACATTCTGTGAAACACACTGTGATTTAGTTAGAGGCTTCTTCAATTTTGTAATGTTTTCACTGTACTATGTGTGAGCCTGCTTGATTCTAATAAAACGCTGCTGACAGGCAGTTCATAAAACAGAGGACAGTTGGGACAGAGAGAGAACTGAGCTTGGTCAGAGAGCTTGTACAAATCTCTGTGTGTTGTGTCGTTACTGAACCCTACCAAAGTCTACAGTGAAAAGCTTAAGAAACTCTCATTAGCCTGAAACATAAGAACTAAAGTCTGTGCATGTATTGGTTTTGCCTCAGTTATTTCAACCCCTGATTTCACCTGACCTTTCCCCTCTATGTTAAATAAAATGTTTTGTTATTTTTGAATTTCAGAAAAGTGCCATTTAAGTGGGCTCCTGATCCTTCCCTCAGGTTCCTGGGCTGAGCCAACAGCCAAAATATTGTACTGTGACAGGGTAGGACAGCAAAGAAGTTACTAGGGCAGCTCAGTCAGTAAAGGGAAAGAAAAACAAACATAAAATCTTGCCTCTGAGGGAGGGGACGGCGCCATCATATATACTTCTAAGAACTGATTAAGGCAAAATTTAGTGTATTTAATGTTAAGGTTTTTGTTTGTTTGTTTTTAAAAAATCATACTGGCTATAAATTGTATTTTCTGCCAGAATAAATAACAGTGTGTTAGAAATGAAGGCTGCTGAGCACAAGCTAGTGGAATTCAGAGATCATGTTTCAGCTCTGCGACTGAACAAGGGTTTCATATATTCATATTTTCAATATTAATAGCATACTTTAAACCAAGTTCACCAACTGGTGACTTGCATTTAAAATCTGCCACCAGCCAAGATTGACTGCTGGCAGTGTGGATTGGTGAAGACAGAAAATGGCACAAAAATATGCACTGATTTACTGAGCTGCATTTTTCTGCTACATATTTTATTTTCATAAAGGCACCTTGAAGCCTGAAATGTTCCTACACAGGGAACAAGCTTTTAAATGTTGTTTACTTCTAAGATGAAGAACATCAAAACAGTCTTCACTTAGAAGTTAATTTTATTCAGTGTGAAAGTCAGACCATGTAACTAGATTAGAAAAGGGAGATGTGATAGTTTAATACCACAACATTAAAAAAAAGACAACCTACAACTTTTTTTGAGATGTTACTGCAACATATTCCTTTTATTTATCAGTGTCTCAGAGGGAGAATGTTACAAGGTAATGTTTAAGTAGTTTTTACATGACAGCAGAGAAGAGGACAGAATTTGCATACAAACACAGGCAGAAAACAATTCATACATAACCTTTCAGTCATTATAAAAAAGCCACCAAATCCATTACTGAGATCTTTGCTGTTAAGTATTTTTTTAAAAGGGATTGGTTCTTGTTTTGCTTTTTGCTTCAATGTAATCTGGTAAAGGAAGACACCTGGCAAAAAACATTGACCTGTTTCCAATACTAAATATAAAAAGAAAAAGAAAAGTGTCTGAGGTAGAAAGGTGGTCATGGCTTTCCTTTTCTGCAAAACTTTTCATCCTTCTCAAAATATCTATACCAAAATATATTTCTTTCTAGATGAAAAATCCACATATTAACCTCCTATTTCTCCCCGCTTTTTGGCAAAACTCCCTCCCCTGCAAAAAAATAATACTTATCATTTATATAGCACTTTGAACCATCAGAGCATTAAAGATACATTACGTAATTTGAGTCTCATAACGTTTACTAGCTCCACTCCAGAGATGAGAAGACTGAGTGGTGACATCAGCATCAGGAGCTGTAAGCATCACACCAGGACGACAGTTCCCGTTTTGATTTCATTATCGATATGGGATACTCCACTCGGCATTTCCTTGCAGAAAACAACTGGTCTAAAATCTCTCCACTTCCCATTTGGGCATAAATGTTAATAGAATCAGAGTGGAATCTCCCTAGTACTACTTAGATACTTAAAAGACACATATTGCACAAGTGCAACTTATTGAGCAAATGAGTTTTATAATGACAGCATTTGCCCACACAAAACTACAAACTCAATGGTGAAGGAAAAGTGCCCGGTATCTTGTCATAGGCTGCGGCTAATCTTCTCTGCAATTTCCCTGCTTTTAAACATATATGTTAAGAAAGCCATTTGAAAATGCACAGAAGATGCTGGCTGAAATTTTCCAGGCAACCTTTGCGATGTAAGGAAAACACATTTTTTGCATTACAGCAGACTAAGCTCCTCAAGTTATATACATTTCTAAAAGCAGAATCAAATAATTGCAAATTAGGTCCTTTGCATTTGATGATTTAACAAAAAGCCTTGACAGAATTTGGCACAAAATTAGACCATTGTCTTTGCTGTGTAGATAACCAACATTACATAGATTCTGAATGGTTGTATTAAATAAAATCCAAATGAACCTTAACTCACATTACAAGCCAAAGAAAAGCCGGTGGTGATGGGGATATCCTTCTGCATTCAGTAGGGAAAAGAATTCACTAGCACACCATTTTAGTTTTAATGGTTATTGTAGCTGAATGTCTTGTTAGCTGGAGCGTGTACTCCTAGATGGTCATAAATGACTTTTGTCAAATACTAATAGTATGATTATGAGAAATTGATATTTGTTCACAGTTTGAAATGAATACTATTAGACAAATATAAATAAACCAGTGCAGAGCAGTATGTGTGTCAGCACAGAAGGTACTCCAAATTGCAAACACAAAAAGCTGAAGGGAATGTATTAATGTAATGCTTTGCTCCAAACTGTGTATGCAATTCACTGCAGCAATATCAAAAAGAATGGATATAAACCCACACCCCCATTCCTGATACTGTATATTATATAAATCAATGACATATGTATAACCATTTCCAAATACTCTACTGTTTGTTAATTTACAGTTGCATAGAGGGAAGGAAGGGGGAAACGCACACATATATTTTTAAAAAACCACAACATCCTTGTCTTTGGGTAATTCAAGTGTTTTCCTATTTGAAGTAAAAACACACAGAGTTAAACAGTATATTACAAGGTCCCATGCAGCCATCTGATTACTGGAACTTTACGTTGGCATTTGTAGAAAAAGGGCTGTATTTGACATCAGGAAGAACGAACTGTCGTCAGACTGAAAACTTCACATTGCCTGAATTTAAGAGAAAAATTTAAGAGTATTACTATCCACAGATGTCCTTAGATGTGTTATCACCCAACACAAATATCTGGAGCCTAATTCCAGAAGGGTCTCATGTTTGACTATAGTAAATAAATGGCAAAAAGTGTTATAGCACATTTTAAAGAAGCTTATGTATACCAGAAGGCAGCATGGTATTGCCCAGGCTCATCAGATCTCAGACGCTAGGCAGGGTCAGTACTTGGATGGGAGACCACAGGGGAAGGTTCTGCAGAGGAAGGCAATGACAAACCACCTGTGCTTCTCACTTGCCTTGAAAGCCCCTTGCTTGGGTCACCATAAGTCAGCTGTGACTTGATGGCACTTCACACACACACATACACACACACAAACACACTGGACCTTGCCTAGGCAAAGGTTTTACCATGGTAAAATGTTACATTAGAATAACAAAGACATAGCGCTAAGGATTGGTCACAAAACCAGGATGATTTATATAACACTAGGAATAAGGCCCGCTGTGAAAATTAATACAATGAGCTCTAGAAAGAGGCTCTTGGGCACTCAGTGTCAATTTCCTGTGGCAACCTCAGCAGGGTATAATGTCACAGAGTCCAACATTTTTTCCAGGGGAACTGATCTCTGCCACCTGAAGAACAGTTGTAATTCTGAGTGATCTCCAGCCTTCACCTGGAGATTGGAAAAAATGGCTCCCCAGGAGGAAAAGTAGTCTTTCTCTGCAGTGGGGACCAAAGCAGCTCACATCATTCTCCTCTCCCCCTTTTGATCTGCACAACAACCCTGTGAGGTAGGTTAGGCTGAAAGTCTGTGGCTGGTCCGAAATCACCTACTCAGCTTCCACAGCAATAACCTGGGTCTGGTAGACTCTACTCTGAAGTGCTAACTGCTATGTAACACTGGCTATGGTATTGCCTGGTATCACAACTGAACTCCAGAGAACCGACCTCTCCCTCCCCCTGGAGAAAAGAACTGCTTTAGAGGGTGGAATCTATGACATTCTATTCAGCTGAGGCCTCTCCCCTCCCCAAAGTCTGGTTTCTGTAGACTCCACTACAAAATCTCCAGGAATTTCCCAACCTGGAGCTAGCAACCCTAGTCAGGACTAGTCTCAATGAGGTCCACACAAAGGCCGAAGTAGGCCTCCTCCCCTCACCTTTTTACTGACAGAACCAAGGGACTTGGTTACCTAGCAACAGCCTCTGAGGGAAAAGTGAGTCGCACAACAGAAAGAGAAGAGAATGGTTTGACAGCTGCTGGCCCATCTCAGTAGCCAGCCAGCCATGGAGAAGCCAAGCAGTAGAAGCATCTTCATCAGGAGAGACAGCCATTTTGGCAGTTTATTCTGACAGGGAAGCAGCCAAGCTGCCAGTGGGTGGGGGAGAGGAGCGGACCCAACACCTGGACAATGGCTGATGGAGTGCGCCACAGTCAATGGGAGAGCTGGAAAGTGCCAATTCGTTGGGCTTTTATAGATATAGGATTACAAGGTTACAACAACTTCCTTGGATCTCCAGCCACTCCTTCCTAAGCTGGTCATACTGCTGTGTTCTTAGCTTGATAAACTAAGTCCCAGTTCCACTAGAATAACTGATCCAAGCTTAAGGTAACAAACCACCTAAGGTTTGTTAACCATTTTAACCACAGTTAGGCATTTTCTCTATACCACGCTGTCCTTTGTGTTTGTAAAATTTCTCATTGACTCCCTGCATTGTGCAACTATGTACGCAAGTACTTATAGTTTAAACAACAAGGGATTGGTGTACTTTAGAATCAACTAAAAAGAATGGTTTGGCAGTGTGCCCACAAAACCTGTGCTTCCTCCTCACTCTGCTACTCTTGTTCAATTAGATCTCTATGGGTTGAGGTTGTCCTTCAAGCTATGACTGTAAACCATGGCTGAACACATGAAATTGCCTTAGATCATTGGTCCATCAAGGTCACTATTGTCTATTTAGCCCGGCAGTGGCTCTCCATGGTTTCAGGTGGTGGTCTTTCACATTACCTTATACTTCACTGGAGAAGCCAGGGACTGAACCTGGGACCTTCTGCATGCCAAACGGATACTCTTCCACCAAGCCATGCCCCTTCCATGGTTTGAAACTATTTTACAATATTGATAGGTATGGCAAAAACAAAACCATGGTTTGCCAGTGGAGGTATAACAATAACTTATTCTGTATGTTAAAGTGAAAGTTACTAATTAAATCTAAGCACATGAGGAGACAAGAAAAGCTGTAAATGCAACACTCATTCTTGTAACACCAGGACATGAGTTGATGTTACTTCGAACCGAACTAAAGTATATCACTGGATTATTGTGCACATACTGCACTTCATGAAAGACTAAAATGAAACAGGTCCCCATGGGTGACCCCTGGCTGGCTTTAACAAACTGGCGTCACACTGAGAGTCTTCATATTCCAACAGGGGCATGGAAATAAACAAAGTGAGGGGAGTAAACCACATGGCACTGCTGGCCAAGAGGACACTGTCTTGGTGGCAATACTGCAATTACGCTTGCAAGTGTTTATTGTAGAGGTTATCTGAGACTAAATCACCCAGGACTTTCCAGATATTTCCTTTAATATGCTACACAATCAGGGTTCCATAGTTAAAACATGAAATGGATACATTATTAATTAGTAAATCAACCCTGACACTAGTTTTTCAAATTATAACACAATATTTGATACCTTTCACATGGTACAGCCCCATGCATCTATGTTCTGCATGTGAATTATGCAAGGTGTTTTTCTTTTAAAGGCATAGCGACCATGCAGGGGAGGAGCAATGTGGATCAAGGTCATGAAGCTTTTCCCTGTTATCTTTTCTGTCAATTTAAATTCCTCCTCCTGATCTGCTAGATGTCCCCTGGAGAAAAACACAGACATACTTGCTAAAGCTATATGTTTCCCTGTGTAGGGGAAACATTTAACCTCCTGCACAGTAGCCATCATCCTTTTGGAGCCCTTCACAGCAGCTTTAAGCTTAAAAACAAAAGACACACACCCCTTTGAGATCCAATGAATTGTCAGGCCTGCCACACCCACCATCTCATTTAGTTCCCCGGGGGGATTTGGCAGCCCTAGTTCTGCATGTGAATTATGCAAAGTGTTTTTCTTTTAAATGCATAGCAACCATGCAGGGGAGGAGCAATGTGGATAGAGGTCATGAAGCTTTTCCCTGTTATCTTATTTAAATTCCTCCTCCTGATCTGCTAGATGTCTCATGGAGAAAAACACAGACATACTTGCTAAAGCTATATGTTTCCCTGTGTGAGAGAAACATTTAACCTCCTGCACAGTAGCCATCATCCTTTTGGAGCCCTTCACAGCAGCTTTAAGCTTAAAAACAAAAGACACACACCCCTTTGAGATCCAATAAATTGCCAGGCCTGCCACACCCATCATCTCATTTAGTTTGTGCTCTGACTAGTCCTAGAAAGCATTATACAAGCTCATTAGTTCTGTATTGTATTTTATGATGAAGAATGAATCCCAAATGCATTTACTTCTATACTGAAAAGTTATACTTCATTACAAAATTCCATGTAGATTTTGATTGCATTGTGGAGGCAAAGCTTAAAATACATAAATATATATACTAATACAAATCATACCTGTGGTCTGCCAGCAAGATTTGCTGTAAATTAAAAAATATATATGTATTATTTGCAATAAAATGGAAGCAGTCAAGAATTAAGATAAAAAAGCAATTTCTATTTGAAATATGATACTGAAAAATAGCTGACCAGCAGTTTAAGAATGTACTGCATTTTACTTCCCCACTCCTTAAATTCTAAATATTTAAACAACTGTTTTAATCTAAAAATATTCTTATATCAGTCTGCTGGCATAACACTGTCTGGGTTGTACAATCATATTAAATAAATTGTTCTAGATTATATTTTCATTTCATTTGCTTCTAGTATGGCTACTATTCTATGTTGTAAAATCTTGAAATGACACTGAAAAGATTTATACTGCTTTGAATGAAAATATAAGATGAACTGTACACAGAAGTCCTTAAACTCAACACACTGCAGAGCAAAGGCCAGGATTAAAGGCAACACTGATGCAAAATAAACTTAACTATTAACCACTGGTGATGTGCATACTTTTGAAAAGGGCACTGCATGGGGTAGGAGGGAGGGTCTTAGCCAAGAGAAAGCTGCTGAATGCTCAGTGCATCTTAAGAGCATAAGAGAAGCCGTGTTGATTCAGGCCAATGGCCCATCCAGTCCAAGACAGTGCCCAAAACCCAGGTGAAATTAGGAGGTCCACCAGCGCAGCCAGAATTCCAGAAGCCCTCCCACTGTTGCCCCCACAAGTACCAAGGATTATAGATAACCTTAAATACATAGGAATTACAATGGAAGACCTCTTCCTAGCTGATGAATCCTATAATTTTAGACTAATTAAACAGAGGCTCCTTGATTTAGAATTTACTAAGTTATGTCCTGCTCAATATTATTTTTGATCGCCTGTTTCACTTGGCCATGCTCAACCTATTGGGAAAATGGCCAACTATTTATGTGATCTTGAAACCCCCAACAAAGGAGAGCATTTATTTTGGCTAGGATAAATTCCTTTCCTTCAAACGTTGTTTATGGTAGATTCTTTCAAATTCCATATAGTAAGAGAGTCTGCCCTTGTGGAGCAAACTTTCCAGATTCCATCCAACATATATTGCTGGAGTGCCAGCTATATTCTGATCCCTGGAGGGAACTGTTTGGTAATCTCTCTCTCCCTCCCTGTAATCTGGTAAATGGGATTGACTATCGCCACTTATTAAAAGATAATCAAATAGAAATCATAAGGGCTGATTGTAAATTCCTGGAGAAGTCTATTAAAATTTATGAGGAGCATGTTTCACCATGAATTTTTTATATAACTGAGCCTTGCGGTACCCCACCGCTTATCACCTTCCACTATGAAATGTTTAGAGTTTCATCTATACGTTGTAGCTAATAGTCACTAATGGGCCTCTGCTCCATATGTTTATCCAATCACCTCTTGAAGCTGTCTATGCTTATAGCCCCCATCACTTCCTATGGCAGTGAATTCCACATGTTAATTTCTCTTTGGGTGAAGTACTTCGTTTTATATGTTCTAAGCCTATGACTTATTAATTTCATTGAGTACCCACAACCTCTTGTACTGTGAGAAAGGGAGAAAAGTATTTCTTTCTCTACCTTCTCTATCCCATGCCTAATTTTGTAAACCTCTACCATGTCAGCCGTCAATCGTGGTTTCTCCAAGATAAAAAGTCCTAACCTTTTTCACCTTTCTTCACAGGGAAGGTGTTCCATCCCCTGAATCATTTTAGTTGCCCTTTTCTGCACCTCTGCCAATGCAATAATATCATTTTTGAGGTACAGTGACCAGAACTGTACACAGTATTCCAAATGAGGCCGCACCACAGATTTATACAGAGACTGCCTTGAAAGTTGGGAGGACAACTGTAAAATATGTTTATATAGCAGGAGGTGAATTTGTCCCCTCAGCTTTAAAAGTATATAATGCTAATGTCACAAACCAGTTTTTATATGGTTCAGAAATTTGGACTGACGCTGTCTCTGAGAGAATGGACTGTATTCAGTATGATTTCTCTCGATGCTTACTGGCTACTCCTAGATCTGTTTCGAGCATAGTATTGAGAGCTGAACTTGGTAAACAGTCAATGGAGGCTAAGGCATGGATACAAGCATTCCTCTTGAAACTTAAAACCTTAAAATCCATGGGCAAGCCTACTCTACTTGGACTTGTACAGGCAGAGGCGCATATTGGCCATGGGGATCATAAATGGGGAAAAAAATGAAATGTTTAGAAATAACAAATGATATGCTAAAGTCTACAGAGACCACAGAAATAACAAGGCTAATTAAAATGTGTGTAAAAGAAACTCAATACTAATAGTACATCTGTCAGGGCTCATAGAGTATGTTCAGCATCTTATTTGGGTATACCCCTCCCAATGAAACTGCCAAAACATTTGTATCATTTGACAATACCAAAGCTCAGAAGAGCTTTTACTTCCGCAAGAATGAATGTGGTTTTGGAGGGTAGATGTTAAAAAGTGTGATATTCAAATAGAACATGTAGATGCTCACATGATAAAATTGAAACAACTGAACGTATGATTATGGAATGTCCTATATTTAATGAGCTGAGGGCTAGTTACTTAGAAATAAGGGAAGGCCCATTGATGCATCTGACAGTATGAGGGCACAGGAGACGTGGTTACTATCGGATATAAATGATTTTGTTACTCTCTCGATGCCAAAATTTATAGGGGCAATAATTAAACAACAGAAGAATAACACTAAGTAAGGTATTATCTTATTTTATAATTTTATTTTTTTCTCAAGGCTATCACTATATGAACAGTACTAGAAAGACAGAGATAGATTTATAGAGAGGCATTATGATACTGGCTGATTTGTTTTCTGTCCCCCTCCTAATGATCCCCAGCACAGTATTTGCCTTTTTATTGCGGTTGCACGCTGAATTGACATCTTCATGCCTCCAAGATCTCTCTCCTGGCCAGTTACTTCCAGTTTGGACCCCATCAATGTATATTTATAGTTAGGATTTTTGGCTCCAATGTATATTACTTTGTCCATGTTGAACCTCATTTCCCATGGTAACGCCCACTCTCCCAGACTCGACAGATCCCTCTAGAGTATCTCACAGTCCTCTCCGGTTCTCACCACCCTGAACAACTTAGTGTCATTCGCAAACTTAGCCACTTCACTGCTTGCTCCCAACTCAAAATCATTAATGAACAAGTAAAAAAGCACCGGACTTTGGACTGAGCCTTGCGGTACCCCACCGCTTATCACCTTCCACTATGAAAACTACCAATTTATACTCACTCCAGTTTGATGTAGTGGTTAAGTATGCGGACTGGGAGAACCGGGTTTGATTTCCCAGTCCTCTACTTGCACCTGGCTGGATGACCTTGGGCAAGTCGTAGTTCTGATAAGAGCTGTCCTTGAAAAAGAGCAGTTTCTGTCAGAGCTCTCTCAGCTCCACCTACCTCACCAGGTGTCTGTTGTGGGGAGGGGAAGGGAGTTTGTAAGCCGCTCTGAGACTCCCTTGGGTAGTAAAGGGCGGGGTATAAATCCAATTTCTTCTTCTTCTTCTTCTTCTTCTTCTTCTTCTTCTTCTTCTTCTTCTTCTTCTTCTCTGTTTCATGTTAATTAACCAGTTTTTAATTCACGAGAGGACTTGTCCTCTTATCTCATGACTGCTGAGTTTACTTAGGAGCCTTTGATAAGGAACTTTTTCAAAAGCTTCCTGGAACATTTACTGGGTCACCTTTGTCCACATGTTCGTTCACCCACTCAAAGAACTCTAAATGGTTAGTGAGACCAGATTTTCCCTTACAGAATCTATGTTGATTCTTCCTCAATAGCTTTTGTTCATCAATGTGCCTACTAATTCTATCTTTACTAATGGATTCCACCAATTTACCTGGTATTGATGTTAGACTGACCGGCCTGTAATTTCCCAGATCTCCTTTGGAACCTTTTTAAAAGATGGGAGTTACGTTAGCTACCTTCCAGTCCTTGGGAATGGATGCAAATTTTAGTGATAGACTACATACTTTTGTCAGGAGATTCACAAGTTCACATTTGAGTTCTTTCAGAACTCTCGGATGTATGCCATCTGGGCCTGGTGATTTCTTAGTTTTTAATTTGTCCATCAGTTGTAGGACCTCTTCTCTTGTAATTTCAATCTGACTCAGGTCTTTCAACACCTCTCCTGAAATTGGCGGTTCTGGAGTGGACAAGCACCTCCCATCTTCCATAGTGAAAACAGAGGCAAAAATGCATTCAGTTTCTCTGCCACTTCCCCATCATCCTTTAGTAATCCTTTCACTCCTTGGTCATCCAAGGGCCCCGCTGCCTCCCTGAATAGTTTTCTGCTTCTAATGATTTTGAAGAAATTTTTATTGTTGGTCTTTATGTTTCTTGCCATATGTTCCTCATAGTCCCTTTTTGCCTGGTCACAGACTTGCATTTTATTTGCCACAGCCTGTGCTCCCTTTTATTTACCTCACTCAGACTAGCCTTCCACCACTTAAAGGAAGCCTTCTCGCCTTTTACTGCTTCCATTACTTTGTTAACCATGTAGACCTTTTAAAAATTACCTATTTGTATCTTTCCCTCCCTATCCTTCCAATATAATTTATATTCAGGAACCACTGTATCCCACTGATTATCATCATCCCATAAAGTTTCTGAAATGCCCACAATGTCTATGTTCTCCTCTGACACTAAGCCTGCCAGCTTCCCCATATTACCTCAGACACTTCTAGCATTTGCATATAAACATCTATAATTCCCCAGACACATTTAGGCCTGCAACCTTTCTTTTATGGCCGCTAGACCTTGTCAAGCAGTCAATATTGTTTGTTACCCTCTCAGTGACCAGTCCTAATCCACTTCCCTCTAGAACAGTAACAACTACCCCTTCATCTCTTAGAGATGAGCCATCCTGAACCAGAGACATTTCATCTCCTATCGGCTTTCCCCCAGGATTTAGTTTAAAAACTGCTCTGCCACCGTTTTGATTTTAAGTGCCAGTTGCCTGGTTTCTTCTTGGAACAAGTGGAGGCTGTCTCTTTTGTACAGGTCCTGCTTAAGAACATAAGAGAAGCCAATGCTGGATCAGTCCAATAGCCCATCTAGTCCAACACTCTGTCACACAGTGGCCAAAAATACCAGGTGCCATCAGGAGGTCCATCAGTGGAGCCAGGACACTAGAAGCCCTCCCACTGTTGCCCCCCCCCCAGCACCAAGAATACAGTGCATCACCTGCCCCAGCCTGTGAGTTCCTATCTATACCTTGTGGCTAATAGCCACTGATGGACCTCTGCTCCATATGTTTATCCAGTTCCCTCTTGAAGCTTTGATTTTTGATTTTTGGCTCTGACTGACCTTGATTCTGGACTGTGTTTACAAGCTTCTAGTGTGTGGTCTCTGTGGCAGCCAGCCAAAACAGCACATGCCAGCTCCACAGTCTGAGTCAGCAAAGTTTGTGCTGAGGGGTTTTTCTTATGCTTCTTGTGCTTGACTGGCTCGTCGTCCTTGCCCTCCCTGTGTTTTTTGGAGGAAGTATAGGCTTCGGACTGAGATGTTTGGGCCGAGCGCTTCAGCATCAGGCGGTCGACATCTGAATGAGTCGGTATTGGGGACAACGTAGCCATCAATGGCGAGGCGGGTGTCGAAATTGATGCATGTCCTGACATCGATGCGTGTCCCGAAGTGTCCTGTGACGACGACATCGATGAGAGTGCTAACTCCAAAAGTGCGACATGAAGTCTAGCAACTCTGTTCTTTCTCGTTTGCTTCAAGAACTTTGCACAATGGGCACAAGAGTCCACTCAGTGTGATTCCCCAAGGCACAGAAGGCAAAGCGAGTGTCTGTTGGGAGGGGCAATTTTACTACTGCACTTAAGGCACCGTTTAAAGAAACCCCACCTCTTGGCTATAGGCCGAGAAGGGGGAGGGGGGGAGAAGAGATCTGCCTAGCAGGGAGACCCAAACACAAAAGTCCGAAAGAAACAAAATCCGATAACAATATTGTCCTTTCACTTTACAGAAAAAGAAAAAAAGAAAAAAAACTCAGAAGAGAAGAACAGGAATAGGCCATAAAGCCAGAAATTTACTGACTGAAGCGGAGAAGATCCTGCCAGCGCGGCGGTCAGAAAAGAACTGACGGGATTGTCATGCCCCTCCCCTAGTCATGCACAGTGGGGGCGGTGCGTGACTGGGGAGCGGGCACGAAAATCCCTTTCACTTTCTAAGAAGTACCGATCGAGGTCGGCGCAGGCGCACTATATCCCAGAGGTGTGATGCACAGAGCCCATGAAGAAGATTAAGCTGAATTCTGACACTCGTTGGAGGAACTTGCTGCCATTACATCTAACTATTAGGAATAATGATATAGCAGTAAAACCCAAAAATTTAAATCTGAAATAGAATTCACAGCACCCAACACTTTGGAGTGGGTTATCATCAATATGCTAATAACATCCAGGTATACATTACATAGAATAACCCTTTAGAAGCAGCTGTCATTTTAAAACAGTGTCTGAAATCAGTGGTTGAGTGGCTGACAAAGAACATACTGAATTGTGATAAGATGGAGGGAAGGCTGAGATTCTGGAGGGAACTAGGCTACCCTCCTTGGATGGTATAGCTAATCATCAACGGAGTTAAGAGTTTGAGGATTCTGTTGGATCTGTTCTGCTGGAAAAGCAGGTAAACCATGTGGCAAAAGTGCCTTCTTTCAACTTTGTATAAGCTGACCTAGCCATACTAATCAATGCTTCAAAAACCTTGAGACTGGACTATTGTAACTCACTGCCCTTGCAGACATGCAAGCTACAACAGGTACAGAATACTGCAGGTAGACTATTGACAGGGATTAAATGTTTTGAATTTATTATTTCGAATTTAAGATCACTAGATTGTCCGTTTGCATCCATGCTCAACACTGTGCTGGTGGTAGCCCATAAAGCTCTTTGTGACCAGGAACACCCCCTTATTTGCAGGACTGCCTCCACCCCTATATGCTCCAAGGCAGCTCTTGCCATCAGTCCAGGAATTACTGGTGGTTCTGCCTCTCCCTAAGAGTGACCAATGGGAGCTGATGGAATGTTGGGGAGAGACAGCTGAAAAACAGCAGTGAAGAGAGCAGTTAGGAGTTGGCAGCTAGGGAGCTGAGACAGAAAAGAGTATGTCTGGTTGAGTGAAACTGTGGAGAAAAACTGCTTAGAGCTGGCTGAAAAGAATCAGCTGGTAACAAACAATCCCAGTTGCAGGAATAGGGAAACAGTTCAAAGGAAAAGAAACTTTGTTGCCTCTTGCTTACTTTCTTCAGTGTTGTGTCCAAACCATAAATAAAAGCGGGGCTCTACTGGTAGCAGGAGCTCCTTTGCATATTAGGCCACACACCCCTAGTGTAGCCAATCCTCCAAGAGCTTACAGTAGCCCCAGTAAGAAGAGCTCTGTAAGCTCTTGGAGGATTGGCTACACTAGGGGTGTGTGGCCTAATATGCTACCAGTAGAGCCCTGAAAAAAAGTTAACTCCTTGCTTTGTTTAACGCTGTGGGCTTTGTTCCTCAGGGAAAGAAACACACACAAGTTAATATCTTGGGTGTGTGTGTGTGTATAAAATATTATATGAATAAATGGTGGCAGCGTGTGAATGGAACGAGTGTATGAGCCCCCAACCCCAATAATTCTGTGTGAGTGAGGGCCTGGGCTATTAAAAGAGGCTGGGCTACCCTGTCTGCTGATGTCTCTGTAAGTGAGAGAGAGGACCAGAGGTGTGAAATGGTTATGGCTCTCTATATATTTTAAAAGAAATGAGCAGGGTGGTGAATGCGATGGCCTGACCTACTTATAGCCCTAAACTTGATAGAGAGAGGTTGTAGAGGGTGAGTGGAATGGGGCATCGCAATGGGTAATGGCTTGCTCTTTTCTCTTTATTTGTACTGTATTTCTGTGAAAGGTTTTACCTGTTTTTTTAATTATACAAGTTGCTTTGGGTCCTATTAATCTGGAGAAAAGTGGGATATAAATATTTTAAATAAATAAAAATTGTATGTGAAGCTTTGCCAAGTCATTTGTTTTAATGGCCACCACAAATAAAATATACTTTGCCCTTTACCACAGTATAGAAGAGTTGAGCCTCTTTGCAATTTAAAACAGGAGCTGATAAATACCTGTCTAATGACATCAAATGGCAGTCCTAGGTTAGAATAAGGCCCTCAAATCTGAATTAGAAGTGGGACATGGGCATTTATCTGCAGCTAGCGCCAGACCCTGGGGATCCATTCAAACAAACCAGCTTGTAATTTGCTTTCTAGTCATGTATGAAGTGTATCCTCTCTGACGTACTTCTTCAAAGAAGGGGAAAACACATATGAGAGATAAAGGGAATGTTTAATAGAGTTCAGTAGAGGCTGGACAACATAATATAATTTGATTTTATCTTAGTACTTTGCATAAGATTATGCACCTCAAGAGCCTCAGTTTTTACAAATAGCCAATGCATTTACTTTTATGGCCACTGCAGAGGAAGCAGTACAAAGTTGTTGCTGAACCACAAACAATTGAAAATGTAGTTTTCCATCCTATTTTGATATTATGAAATTAAGGTTTAAAATGATCACAACAGCTACCCAAAATGACTTCTCTGTAAAGAAGAAATCTGCACGATACTCTGCAAAGGACTGATTTAAATACAACCAAGGCAAGAGGGAACAACTGTCTGTTTCTTATCTGTCTTTGCGAATGGAAAACGAATTAACAATTAAGAGTTGTAATCAATCATTCCAGTGACATAAATAAGATACAAAGTATTCTTGGTCCCATTTCTGAGGGACATTTCCATGCCTGTTTAGAATCTGTGGCTGATAAATGTATATTTTCTCTACTCTATTAGCTTAGCCACATCTTTCCATACCCATGCAGGAACTATAAATTTAAGAACATCAAAGTATTTCAGCTGTTACTTGTCCATGTACTAGAAAAAGTAACTAGAAGCTCATTGTCTAATTTGCAAATTGCTATCAATGCTAAAAATTAATGTGTCAAGTGTCATTGTGAGGCTATGCAAGTTCAAAGCAGAAATATCCTGTTTTGAAAAAACAGTCTCAAAAAACCTGGGAAATGCAGTGAAATCATTAACAACAGCAAAAATACCTTTTTAAATAAAAAGCAGAAACAGATTTGGCTCATCTATGACTTTACTTTGGTTTCTGTTCACTGAGTGAGAACTAGAACCATTATTTATTTACTCGCTTCATTAATACCCTGCCTTTCTCCCCAATGGTGACCCAAAGCAGTTTATATTGTCTCCTTTCTTCTATTTTACCCTCACAACAACCCTGTGAAATAGGTCAGACTGAGAGTGAGTGACTGGCCCAAGGCTATGCATCAAGTTTCCATGGCAGAGTAGGGATTTGAACCTGGGTCTCCCAAAACCCAGTCTGACATTCTAACCACTGCACTACACTCAGGGCTATTTTTGGGCAGGAACGCACAGGAACGGAGTTCCGGCTGGCTTCAGAGTTGGCCACACCCACTACAGCCAAATCCTCTGCATGCGTGGCTACAGAGGGAAGGCCTGAAGAGTGACCCCCCCGGTCACTCTGAGGTGGGCGGGCCAGGGATGGCTCTGGAAGGATTGGGGAGGCATTTAAATGCCTCCCCGTGCCTTCCCTGGCCTGTCCAAGGGCTGACCTGCCTGGGCTCCACGCAGCCACGGGGCACCCAGGCAAGGCAAGGGAAGGCATGGGGTGTGGCCTAATATGCGAACGAGTTTCTGTTGTCAGGGGTGTAGCCTATTAGTTCCTGCTGGGCTTTTTCTACAAAAAAAGCCCTGACTACACTAGATGTTTAAATACTCATCAATCATGACTATGTAAGATCAGAAGAGTGGTTAAAGGGTCCTGTCACTGTAAGCTGTAGTACACTGTTGGCTTTTATGTCAAAACCACTTTTATGGTCCAATTAAATACTCCTGGGTTAAACTTATCATGATTTATATATTTGCATGCTGGTGGTGAAGTGCTCCAAGGTCCTATTTAAAAATATGATTAATTTCTCTATGAGTAATTGCATGAACAAAATCTCAGTCCAATTGACTATTTGTGATACTTTATATCACTGGTATGGTGGAACAAGGAAGAGGTGCTGACCTCTACCATATGAAGACTTCACATACAGCCCTTTTCACAAGTTGTCATTAGTATTATTACTACCATTACTATTACTATTATTGTGAATTGTCACAATCAGATATTTAACTGGTAGATGGTGTTCTACAATTCGAGATCTATCCAAGTGCTTGGGAATTGCAGATATATCTTTGCGGCATTCTTGCTGTTCCAAGCAACACTGTCTTCTAGAGTTGAGGTGGTGTTATTTGCTCAATTACCAGAATATCCTTGGGGAACCCAGGAGGGCAGGGGACAGAGCAGCAGCCTTCCCAGCACCACCTTCTGAAACCTACCCTTGAGGCAGGGCCTAAATCATTGCAGAACAGGCCTAAAAGGCAACCCAGAAGGATACTAGGTACGATGGTATCAAAACTGCTGGGAGATCCAGAAGAATTAACAGGGCTGTACTTCCCCTGTCCATCTCCTGACACACGTTATCCATTAGGGTGACCAAGGCTATTTCGGTCTCATAACCAGGTCTGAAGCCAGACTGGAATGGATCCAAACAATCTGCTTCTTTCAGGAATCCCTGAAGTTAGCCAGCTGCCACTCGTTCAATCACCTTGCTCAAGAAGGGTACATTTGAGATTGGGCAGTAGTTATTCAACAGTGAGTGCACATATAATCTGGCTACAGTGTACACTTGGTTTTTCTTTATACATGCATTGAGTAATTCTCATGTTACAATCAACACACGTACAGCTGAATGTCTGATTGAAACCCCATATTTATTCATGTACCTGTCCCCGGTTACATGTGTAAAAAGAACACATGTTGACTTGTTCTTACAAACAGGTTTACACGTGTATGTGCAGGTTGTACGTGCATTTACTTTAACAAGTGAACAAGGCCTGAATAAAATGGACAATGAGTTATGCTAAACTACTATTGCTGAAGGATACCAAATAAAAAGATTCAGGTGGATTGTGCACTAAAGAGTGCAGGAGAGAGAAAAAATCAAATGTTTAAAATGCTCCTTCATATAACACACGTGCTGCAGTTACAACGCTAGCATGCCAGGAAGGGATTTTGGCTGCTCATTAAATACCTTGCCTCTTTCCCCTTGATGGGTACCTCAGCAGCTCCTCCTTGTTTAAAACCCAGGTGATCATGACTGACAAAAGTAGTCACAGCAGATTTAATAAGGCAAAAATTATTTCCAGAGTCCCCTGTCTCCTCTGGCCACTGGTATGAGGGGAAAAGTTTGGAGATAAGTACCTCCTATTCATGATCTGGCTTTTAAATAGGTCTTCCCTGAAGGTTTCTGAGTGGGCTCTGCAAGCAGCTACTTCCTACTGTTCTCACTTTCCCTTCCTGTCTTCATCAGTGATGGGGTTTGGAGCCTGGGGAACAAGATTTCCTGCCAACAGATCCCTCAGTGTTTCACTCTTCTGTGCTGTGTGCTGTGTTTAGGGGCTGGATCTTCTAGTACAGTTATTTCCCTGCCACTTCTGACTTTCCCACATTTATGTATTGGTAATTATATTTATATCCTGCCTTTCTGCTATAATGGAGCACAAGGTGGTGTACATAGGAGACCTAAATGTTTTCTAAGGCAGGTACTGACCATACCCAGACCTGCTTAGTATTAGCAAAGTGCCTTTATCATGTCCCTTCTAAACATTCTCTAGGACCCAAGTTTACATCTGGTTGAGCCAGCAGCAGGAGCAGAATAAAAGCTGGGACACTGCCTTACAAAACAGTTTTAGTTCTGTTTATAAGGTGTTTAACTAAATCTTTTGCTGTGTTTGTAATATAACCAAAATAAACATTATTTCTGAAGCAAAAGGCTTTGTGGTTTAAAAAGTAAATGCATTACACTGAACAATTTTTCTGAAGTTGCTTTACTGACAAATGGCTAGCCTGAAGAGATCAGGAAAGTTCTCAGTGTTTCAAAGTTCTGCAAACTATGTAAAACAGAATTGTTCAGGAGGACATTTGTATAAAGATAACAGGGCTATATTATAATGGAATGGTTCGGGAAGGTGCTTTTATAAAGTGAACGGGACTGT